>NC_140249.1:1096623-1099123 GCF_949987555.1 Borostomias antarcticus
TACACGAGACCAACACCCATCCTCATTCAGCGCTTCCCAGAAAGGAAATACTTCACGTTTCGACATCGTCAATGTGTAGACTAACGCTGGGCTGTGTGTGTGTGTGTGTGTGCGTGTGTGCGTATCTTTGGAAGACAGGTGAGAGGGATCGTTAGGCACACAGCGAGGTTTGGATCTCTTACGAACGTCAAAGTAAAGCTGATCCGGCCGTGTCAGATGCCAGCTCCAATATTTGCCTCCGACAGTTCGTACAGTGGAGCGAGCGCGAGGGCACGGCCTGGTGTGTGTGCGCGACATGCATGCGTGTGTTTGTGAAACAGTAAAGCGATTGAGACTGAGTGTGAGAGGTGTGTGTGTGTGTGTGTGTCTGTGTGTGTGTGTGTGTGTGTGTGTGTGTGTGTGCGCGCAGTAGGGCCTCTTCCTAGCGCGTCTCTGACAGGAGCAGTAAACCACACATTTAGCGCGTGTCTAACAGGCCTGGTATGCCAGCAGACGGCAAGAACACGTGTGAGAGAGAGACAGAGAGAAAGAGTCAGAGAGAGAGAGAGAGAGACAGAGAGAAAGAGTCAAAGAGAGAGAGAGAGAGAGACAGAGAGAGAGAGAGAGAGAGAGACAGAGAGAAAGAGTCAAAGAGAGAGAGAGAGAGAGACAGAGAGACAGAGACAAAGAGTTAGAGAGAGAGACAGAGAGAATTACGTATGTATTATTACATATTATTACGTATGTATTATTACATATTATTACATATGTATTATTACATATTACTTAGTACGTATTATTTTGTATGGCTTTTATTCCTTGATGTTTGACTGTGCTTATGTGTTGTCTGTATGCAGTAGCTGCAGCAAAATAATTTCCCCTTGGGGAAGATTTAAGTAAAGTCATCCATCCATCCATCCATCCATCTCATCCATCCATCCATTCATCTATCCATCTCATCCATCCATAGATCTCACCGTCTCATCCCCTCTCCCCCAGTTCTTTCCCTCTCACTATTCTACATATATTCTCTCTCTCTTCTCTCAGACTACAGGCTAAGGGACGTAGGTCGGGGGGGGGGGGAGGTGTGGTCATGGACGAGGTCGAGGGGGGGGGTAGCTGTGGTCATGGGTGAGGTCGGGGGAGGGGGGGGGGGTGGTGTGGTCATGGGTGAGGTCGGGGGGGGGGGGGGGTGTAGCTGTGGTCATTGAAAAAAAAAAAAAACAGAACAGCTGGGAGCACCGAATGAGGGTTGTCCCGGGCCCCCTGGTTCCTCCATCGGCCAATCAGAAACGCCCAGACCGCAGGCATGACTCAAATGTCCTAACCTAAATCCTAAACACCTTAACCTCAGCACGGACTTCTTAATCCCAATAATCTTTAACATAACCCATTTTCCATTAATCCCCAACACACAGCCCTGATTAACACCCTTCACATGGAGCCTCTGACCAACGCTGGACAACGCTGCTCTACTTTCCAGCAGCCTGGCCAGAACTGGGCCACGCGGGCCGATGCAAGTCATGTGTGGAAAGCAAAACGCCACCTCTGTCTGGGCCGTGGTATCTGTCACCACATGACACCTGACTGCCTGCCAGGCCAGCGTCCCGTGCCTTCATAGGGGCGACAACGACGGGGGAGTTCAGGATGTACTTCTGCCTTCAGAAGCTACTGGCTAAGGGTTCATACATGTATCTGTGATGTGTGCCTAGCTACTACCTGTAGCCTGTATTGCTCTCACTGTGTGTGTGTGTGTGTGTGTGTGTGTGCGTGTGTGTGTGTGTGTTTGATGTCGTCTTAGCAACTACTACCCTAGCCTATATGAGTATGCTTTCGTTGTCCAGGCTAGTCCTGAACTCACACACCAGGCCAAACACATCTGAATAATAACAACAGCCAGTATTGCCCCTACAAGAGGGTATGTTTATGTGTGTGCGTGTGTGTGTGTGTGTGTGTGTGTCCTTGTGCTCTAGTGTGTTGGCCTCTGGCTGTGACATTGTGGAGCCCGTCCATGCTGGTACCGTCCAGCTCAGACAGAGAGGGGGGGTCAGAGAGGGGGGGACAGAGAGGGGGGGTCAGAGAGGGGGGGTCAGAGAGGGCGGGACAGAGAGGGAGGGTCAGAGAGGGGGGGTCAGAGAGGGGGGGTCAGAGAGGGGGGGTCAGAGAAGATCAAAAGCTAAATCTGTGTTCATCTAACAGTATCACTCAGTCTCACTTCATTAGGTTTAGGCAGTATTAGGGTTGGGCTAATAGTGTTAGGGGTAATAGGGTTAGGGGTAATATTAGGGTTGGGCTAATAGTGTTAGGGGTAATATTAGGGTTGGGCTAATAGCCTGCTACTTCAGAACAGCCAATCACGTGGCTCCGACTCAGTATAGAAAGCCTGTAGATTAGAAATGACATGAATGCTCAAATAGCAGCTGTGACAGTGGTGGGACGTTCTGGGGACGTTCTGGGGACGTTCTGGAGACGTTCTGGGGACGTTCTCAGGCCGGTAGTAGATAGGTGCACCTATTCCTAA
>NC_140249.1:1104123-1111623 GCF_949987555.1 Borostomias antarcticus
AGAGGCAGGGTGGCGGCGCTGAGGAGGAAGGCGCCAATGGTGAAGCCCAGATTCAGCATCTCTTCCTGCTCCACGCAGCTGAGCCACTTCCCCGGGTCCCGGGACGTCCCGTTGCCCACCACCGTGACGTTGTCTGTGGGGTGGAGTGAGGAGAGAGGGAGAGGAGAGAGGAGGATAGAGGAGAGAAAAGGAGAGAGGAGAGGAGTGAGGAGGAGAGAGGAGTGAGAGAAAAGCGAAAGGAAGGAGAAGCAGAGAAGACAGAAAGTGAATGGCTGTTTTGAGATGCCAGGCGGAAATGTAGGCCTGCATGTGATTGTGTGTGTGTACATGTGAGTGCACTTGCTTGTGCATGATTTGAACGTGTGCTGTCTGTATGAACGTGTGTGTGAACGTGTGTGTGTGTGTGTGTGAACGTGCGTGTGTGTGAACGTGTTTGTGTGTGTGTGAACGTGTGTGTGTGTGTGTGAACGTGTTTGTGTGTGTGTGAACGTGTGCGTGTGTGTGAACATGTTTGTGTGTGTGTGAACGTGTGTGTGCGTGTGTGTGAACGTGTGTGTGTGTGTGTGAACGTGTGTGTGTGTGTGTACCTGAGCAGAGGTGTGAGTAGAAGCCCTCCCCCATCAGCATGATGAGCAAGGAGCCCCAGCCAAGCAGCACGGCGGAGCACAGTAGGTTCTCCAGGACGGCGGTCCCTGCCATCCAGCAGCGCCTCCTATAGGCCTGGAGGAGAGAGGGCGCCATCGCTGCTCTGGGACCAAGGGGGAGGTGGAGGGGAGGGTGGAGAGAGAAAGAGAGAGCGAGGGAGGAAAAGTGGATGAGAGAGAGAGATATTAATTCAAGCGACAAACTTATAGCAGGCCAACGTTGCTTTCCTGTCATCCCACGCATCTACAGTACCAGGCATTCCTGTTAGAGGTGTGCGCCGTCTTCAACAACACTCATACCAAACATGGTCACGTGACTTATGTGTGTTACCTTGGCACACCCAGTCACAGTGAGCCACACACACACACACACACACATTCTGAACAGAGAGTAGGTGTTTTAGGACAGGTCACCTCAGTCTCTGACGTTACCTCCATCAGAGGCCAAAGGGACAGGTCACGGTCACCGTGACACGCACACAAACAAGCACCGACTGATACACACAAACAACTTTATTGCGAGGGCCTATTCACATCCGTTCAACAGTATCAACATCCAGTATGAGGTACAAAGGTAAAATAATCCAGTTGGACATCATATCTTTTGGTCAGTAACAGATGGGAGACTGAGGGGCCCTCAGACGGTCAGCTGAACTCAGTTAGGTGGAGGAATTCACAAACTACCACAGAAAACCCATTCAGTGTTCTTTATGTCCTCTGTGTGTGTGTGTGTGTGTGTGTGTGTGTGTGTGTGTGTGTGAGTGCACGTGTGTGAGTGTGTGTGTGTGTGTGTGTGAGTGCATGTGTGTGCATTCATGACAGGTCTGTGCGCAACATTGGACTGTAGTCTATCGCATGTTACATGTGGAAAGAGAACATGTGTTCAGGGCCAAGGGATCTGGCCAATCTGTGTGTGTGTGTGTGTGTGTGTTTGCTCGCTCGCGCATGTGTAATGTGATTAGACATAGCCCAGCGCAGCCCTTTGTGCTCAGAACAGCTCTTGGGGAGGGGATGTCTTTTGTAACCGACACCCCATGCTGGAATCACATTCACTCACACACGTCTGTCTGTGCCCTCGTAACAATGAAGTGAACATCAGCATGTCAATAAGCACTGATACTGCTATCTGTAAACCAATCACCTCTATCTGATACACCATTCATTAGAGACAGTTACTGTGAAATGCCTTGCTTTGATCATAAGGCCTCGGCTATTCATTGTGTCCACTGTACACATTGCCTAACCTATTCATGATTTATAGACAGGTTTACAATCAGTGACAATTATAATAATAGTTCCCTCTCCGCAACAGTGGCACGTGCACCAGCTAAGTATAGAACCTACCGTCAGCCTACTGTCACATGAATAACCACCAGATGCTCAGGGGAGCAGACTAGAACACACACACACACACACACACACACACACACACACACACACACACACACACACACAAACATCCTGCGCACGCCACACACCCTTTCCTTCAACCTATCACACATGTCCTCTTTCCCGCCTCTTCACCCCTGAGATGGTCATCATTCCCAGCACAGCCGCTCTGTCCCTCACTGGGTTGCTCTCTGAGTCACTCACTAAACCTACCAAGTAAACAATCCCTCCAAAACGCAGAAAGGCCATGGTGTTCTTCATGAAGACAAACTAGTACACTAGAAATCAGACAAAACACTATATTTTACATCCTAATGAAACCCATATGTTTCAGCATGCCCAGGGTGTGATTCGATGCCAGTCTCCCACAGGACGGACAGTTTTAAACCGTCTACGCCGATGAAAAGATAGCTCCTCTTTGGCGCGGAGGACGGTACTTATACTGGGTTTCAACTTGCTACCAACTTGGGATTCACCAGGCCTCCGTTTCACTCGGTTACACTAACTAACTGACCATGTTGCATCTATGGTTCAGAGTGAGACACGGAGAACAGATCAACACAACTGGATTCTAGCATTGCGCCGGGAGGGGAAGTGAACACACAACAGAGGCTCGCAAACCAGCAGGAGCTGTGAGGAACAGGTCGTTTAGGGCTAGCAGGTGTGTGTGAACCCCTCTCATAACATTGTGAGTAATGTGGTGTGTGTGAACCCCTCTCATAACATTGTGTGAGTAATGTGGTGTGTGTGAACCCCTCTCATAATATCGTGTGAGTAATGTGGTGTGTGTGAACCCCTCTCATAACATTGTGAGTAATGTGGTGTGTGTGAACCCCTCTCATAACATTGTGAGTCATGTCAGTCACAGGTGAGGGGCGGGCGCCCATATTTGGACAGGGATCTAGGGGCTATTTCCTGCTGTACCTGCAACAGCAGGCTTTGACTAACTATAGCTTTGAATTAGATAAATACCCTGTTGAGCTGTGTAGTTTGGGCATGTTATGACAAGTTACAACTATTACTATTGTGTGTATGAGCGATAAGACTGAATTAAATGGCCCGCCATGTGTTCCGTTTCATCTCGGCACCCCCTCTCCCCCTCGCCGGGGTTTCTCCGACCTTGGCCCGGTGTGTTTAACAAGCTCCACAAGACACAAAGGACGTCGTGCAAACTCTTTATTCTCTTAAGTTCTCAATAAATAAACCAAGCATCAGGGGGACCTCCCTACCGAGCCTTAAACCCGCACACCCCCCGTGCCGGTGGCCTGCTCAGGGGCTGGAGCAGCTGTCCCCGCGGGCATGACCCGGCCAGGCTCTGGTTACCAGGAGAGACCAGCCTCTAGGAGACCAGGAGAGACCAGCCTCTAGGAGACCAGGCAAGTTTTCATCTTTCTGATGCAATGAGTCCCAACATTTACAACATTATACTAGATATTTAAATCCTAGAGCACAGCCTCTAGGAGACCAGGAGAGCACAGCCTCTAGGAGACCAGGAGAGCACAGCCTCTAGGAGACCAGGAGAGCACAGCCTCTAGGAGACCAGGAGAGACCAGCCTCTAGGAGACCAGGAGAGCACAGCCTCTAGGAGACCAGGAGAGCACAGCCTCTAGGAGACCAGGAGAGACCAGCCTCTAGGAGACCAGGAGAGACCAGCCTCTAGGAGACCAGGAGAGCACAGCCTCTAGGAGACCAGGAGAGCACAGCCTCTAGGAGACCAGGAGAGCACAGCCTCTAGGAGACCAGGAGAGACCAGCCTCTAGGAGACCAGGAGAGCACAGCCTCTAGGAGACCAGGAGAGCACAGCCTCTAGGAGACCAGGAGAGACCAGCCTCTAGGAGACCAGGAGAGCACAGCCTCTAGGAGACCAGGAGAGACCAGCCTCTAGGAGACCAGGAGAGACCAGCCTCTAGGAGACCAGGAGAGACCAGCCTCTAGGAGACCAGGAGAGACCAGCCTCTAGGAGACCAGGAGAGCACAGCCTCTAGGAGACCAGGAGAGACCAGCCTCTAGGAGACCAGGAGAGACCAGCCTCTAGGAGACCAGGAGAGACCAGCCTCTAGGAGACGAGGCGCATCTTTCTGACGCAATGAGTCCCAACATTTACAACATTATACTAGATGTTTCAAAATAAACACAAATGAGCAACGTTGATGTTATTAGTTGTTTTGACACATGTGCATCACACCAGAGTGCTTTAAAGAGCATTCAGGGTAATGTTCATGAAATAGAGGCTTCCAGCTGTAACTTCTGAACAAGTTCACTTCTAGATGTCTGATTTAGGAGGCTAGTCAGTAGCCGACAACATTCGCTCCCTCGGTTGGGTATTTAAAAACGCAAAATATGCATGAAGGTCCCCTGCTACCTCTCTAGTAATAACATAGTATTAACCATGTAACAGTGCGTGGACGTGGGTATGAAAACACGGAAGATAAATCAACACAAGGACATAAGAAGCAGATTAACAACTAAAGCTCAGATACAGTATCGTGCCACGTGTGTCTATAGGGTCGATCATGCAGGGCTGCTTTGTCACCAGCAAACTCGCTTTGCATTGACTGAGGAAGCAAACTAGTAAATTAACATATGTTAGGAGAATGAGACATAGAAAACCAAATAATAACTTACTTCAACTTTTTTTCTTCTTAAAAAATGAATTAGACAAGGTCGATGGCTGATCCTCCTGAAGCTGAATGAATTAACTTCTCTAATGTTAGTATCTACCGGTGTGTTATTCTGAATCCACGGTCTGCTGGGCGAGGATAATGTTACTGGTTGTTCTCTATCAGATGGATGAGTTTGATGAGTTGAGAGTATCAGACTTTAGAAAGACCCCTGACCTCTCTTGATCATTTACTTCTTCCCTCTTCAGTAGACTTTGTAAAGTGTGTGAACCGACATGTTGTAGCAGCACTTTCTGCCCCGTCTCTCCCTCCTCCCCTCTTCCTAATTTGACTGCTCTACACCCCCTCTGAGTACATTAGACTCCCAGGTCCGCCCTCGTCCTAGATCAGCCTGGTTGGTCTCTTCTGCTCCCTCTCCACGCGCAATCTGATTCAGGATCAGATCATAGATCGGCCTGGTTGCTCTTCTTCTGCTCCCTCTCCACGCGTGATCTGATTCAGGATCAGATCATAGACCGGCCTGGTTGGTCTCCTTCTCCTCCCTCTCCACGCGTGATCTGATTCAGGATCAGATCATAGATCAGCCTGGTTGCTCTTCTTCTCCTCCCTCTCCACGCGTGATCTGATTCAGGATCAGCAGATCAGAAAGTGAGTGTGGTCCATGGATGTATTAATAGAACGTGGTCTGAAGAAAGGAAGGACGGCACCTTCTCAATGACGAGTTTTGTCATAGAAAGCTGTAGTTAAAAGACACTTCATGCAATTATTAAACGTCAGAAAAACACATTTCGTCTTTTACCCTTAATGTGTTACTTTTGACTCAATTAGAGCAGATCGCAGATCACGAGGAGGGGCAATCACTCATGAACGCGTCATCAACGGACCGGCTCCTTGAGCTGGGGCGACACCTGCTGGCCTGGTCTGACACGACACCCGAGAAATCACTTCACTGCCAAAGCACTGCTGGTCCATAAGGTTCCGGGTAGAAGAAGCCTTTTCAGGTCAGAAATAACAAATAACCATATGTGTGTCAAATCGCACGTCAGGGACCTGAAAATGTTACCCAGAACCTTAGGGTTCTACCTGGAACCTTTATTTCAGAGGGTTCTTCTATTTTTACGGATGGTAGCCTATAGGACAACCCAAAGTGTAGCCGACACCTCTCGTGTTTGTGTGTAGCTCCTGTGCGGATCTGTCCAGATGTTGGTGGTGGTCATATCCTCACTCCAGACCAGCGCTCAAACATGGCCTCCAGCAGCCGACACGCAGACCAGGCACTGTGTGTGGGGTCCATGTGGACCCCCGCTGGCCCTGGGGTAGATACCTCCTTTGATATGAGATCATGTCCAAAGAACCAGACAGGATGGTCTCAAGCAGAAATGGCTTCTCATGCCTCACAGAGCCTCTACATCCACAGAGACAAGCGGAATATCACTGACACTCACAACCCACATCACTTCTTGGACCCTATTGAGATGTAAGGGGTTGTGTGATGGTACTCCTACCCTGTTTAGCGGTGTCCTACGCCTTAGCTTACACTTCCCTGTTATTATTTTGAAAGCTCTGACTGTGCCCGACACTTTGAATTATCAGTTAATGGAATTGAAACTTAACTGAACCCGGGTGTAACACATAAAGTGTTTTCTTTGTGGCTTTTCATCTATTCATTAAGCTTATAAATGTTCATGTTCCGTCTTGTCCTTTGCTTTGCTGTAACCTATACAGACATACGTGTTCTAATGAATGGCCACTAGGGGTCGCTGTAGCATGTAAAGTGTGGCTGGTTTGATAGGTTACATTGGGATACGGAGAATAACTCATCTCACTGGACTCAGCACTGCCAAGTGACGACAAAGGTCACGAAGGTAGGAGAGATACCTCGTCATACAAAGTTGGACCATAACATTGAAGATAACATTTGAACATTTGGATTGAGCATTTATATTACAGTGATGTTTGTTTACTATTTATGTCTGCCGACTTTTTGGCGTGTGTGTGTGTGTGTGTGCGTACGTGCGTGTGAGTGCACGCGCCCGCGTGCGTGCGTGTTTGTTTACTTAAACTAAAACGTTTTATTGAATTATATAACTTATTTGCTAGGCTAACATCCTATAGCATTGCTTTGTTACCTACCTTTTTCAGCCAAACTTGATACTCTCCGTTTACATAGCCTGAAATGTCACGTCAGCAGGCTGTGTCCAATCAGGTGCCTCAGAACGCTTGTTCCTGTCCTGTTCTCATCTGGATCAAGAGCTGGACTGCATCTCTAAGCTCTGAGTTATCAACTAGTCACACATTTCTATATTTAGTGTCCATGTAATCTGTTCATGTGGTTATCTGTGTTCCTGTATTCCTGCTATTATTCATTCATGATAACTCAGGGTTGTTGTTTCTCCCCAGAAATATTCTATTTGTTTTAGCCTGAAATATCTTATTGTTTTTTGTTTGCCTGATGAAGCTTATTGTTTGCCTAATGAATATTATCACACTATCACTGCCAATACCATTATGTGTAAAATATTCTATTACGGTGCGTGGTTTTATATATTACTGGGACAGAAAATGTTTTTCTAATCAAGTAAATATTGCACTGAGGAATATAATGTAACCCTAAAGTAGCTGCTGTATCACAACAAATATCAGATTATACTGCCTTTCCAATGATTATTCTTATCAAATACTATTCAAAATAATGAATAGTATATATATATACTATATATATATATATATATATATATATATCCTGAATCCTAAAGGTAAATGTATACAGCCTACCTATATATGTGGTATATACTGTATATGGTAGCCTATACAGTAGGCCTATATTTACATGCATGACTTGACTA
>NC_140249.1:1116623-1121623 GCF_949987555.1 Borostomias antarcticus
TAGTCCTAGGTGGGGGTTGTAGTCCTAGGTGGGGGATGTAGTCCTAGGTGGGGGTTGGATGTAGTCCTAGGTGGGGGTTGGTTGTAGTCCTAGGTGGGGGTTGGGTGTAGTCCTAGGTGGGGGTTGTAGTCCTAGGTGGGGGTTGTAGTTGGTGGGGGTGTAGTCCTAGGTGGGGGTTGTAGTCCTAGGTGGGGGTTGTAGTCCTAGGTGGGGGTTGTAGTCCTAGGTGGGGGATGTAGTCCTAGGTGGGGGTTGGTTGTAGTCCTAGGTGGGGGATGTAGTCCTAGGTGGGGGTTGGTTGTAGTCCTAGGTGGGGGTTGTAGTCCTAGGTGGGGGTTGTAGTCCTAGGTGGGGGATGTAGTCCTAGGTGGGGGTTGTAGTCCTAGGTGGGGGTTGGATGTAGTCCTAGGTGGGGGTTGTAGTCCTAGGTGGGGGTTGGATGTAGTCCTAGGTGGGGGTTGTAGTCCTAGGTGGGGGTTGGATGTAGTCCTAGGTGGGGGTTGTAGTCCTAGGTGGGGGTTGGATGTAGTCCTAGGTGGGGGATGTAGTCCTAGGTGGGGGTTGTAGTCCTAGGTGGGGGTTGTAGTCCTAGGTGGGGGTTGTAGTCCTAGGTGGGGGTTGGTTGTAGTCCTAGGTGGGGGTTGTAGTCCTAGGTGGGGGTTGGGTGTAGTCCTAGGTGGGGGTTGTAGTCCTAGGTGGGGGTTGTAGTCCTAGGTGGGGGTTGGGTGGGGTAGCCAACAGAGACTTCTCTCATTGTTGGAGCTTGCGCTGTTGCACTATAGGATTGTGGGTAGTGTATTTTTTTTCATATGAGAGCAATAGTTTGAGGGGGACGGGACGAGGACAGAATTCAAAATAATGTCAAATTGTATTTGAGATACTGTATAATTCTGAAAAATGTCCCATTACAGCCATGTCAGTGAAATGTCATTCTTCCATGAGCAGTGAAGATTTAGCAGTGAATATGAGGGGAGCTTGGCTTCACATAGCACTAACGTTTTTAAAGGATCTATGTCACAGCTCATTTACACCTAGGACTCCTGGATAAACATTTTAGTATGTCTACATACTCTACTGTGATGGTAATGAGCTGAGGGACTCGAGAGTTGACTGGATTGAACTATGTGGGACTGATTAGCAGACAAGTCTGGTCAGATGAAGACATGGAAACAAGGTGAACAGTAACAGTACCTGCTACACATTAGGAACAGGCTGGTCTGATCTAGTTTGAAGCATTTCTTAACTAGAGGGTGACAAACACATTTTAGAATTACAACAAAGTAAAAGTATACTAGTATACTCCCCTAATTACACTCTGTGCATAAAGGCTAATAGCTAAGCTCAATGAAACTATGGGGAAGTGTGCATGATGTAGAAGGAGGAGACAAATGACAAATACATGAGTCTTGTCAGCAGAACTGCCCGGACCATAATTTAAAACTTTAAAATATCTTTAAAATCATGTCACACAGCAAAATGAGAAAATTCACATTTTTATTCTCCATCGTCCTGGGCATGAACTCACTAAGTTACACCAAGGGAAAGTCTAACAAGTTTCCACAAAATGTTGAAAGGCACCACAAGGGGTAAAAAACTAAACCAATCAACTAAACTGTGCAAAGTTTGGTGATTTTTCATGCATGGGAAGTCAGATTTCCTAGGAAGAAGATTGAATTTCAGAATAGTGGGAAATACAAGAGGAACCAGCAGCTGATCTGCCCGGCCCCTAAATACATGTGCTAAGAATCTAAATGTTCAACGTTCATCTATAGCCACTAGGAGGCAGCAGAAGGTTATAAAGAGAGTGAGTTTCATGAAGGGAGTTATTTGACCCAAATAGTTTTTTTCTGTCTTAACCTAGGCTACATGCGGGTCTTGACTCCTGACCTGCCATTGAGGAGACATTGATGTATAGAGGTCTAACAATCTGTGTGTGTGTGTGTGTGCGTGCGTGCATGCGTGTGTGTGAGCGTGCGTGTTTGTGAAGGTGTGTGTGCCCGTGTGTATTATATAATGTGAGAAGCTGACAGTTGCCGCAGACGTAATTAGCGAGTCGGTCTCACACCCATTGTTACACATGTACACACATGTTACAAGTCTGAAAAAGAATAGTAAATTAAATGATGTAAGTAGGCATCAAAGGCGTCCCGCTGGGCCTGTGGGCCGAACCGCGTCAGACTCTGGCTTGAGTTACGACACAGTGAGCAAGTGAACGCCAGGCTTCCAGGCAGGGGGCTCTGCGCTCAAGAGCAGGAACCAATATGGGACAAGCATATTCGCATAAATATGAGATAATTACACAGCAGTGCAGTAACC
This sequence comes from Borostomias antarcticus, assembly GCF_949987555.1. Taxonomy (NCBI): domain Eukaryota; kingdom Metazoa; phylum Chordata; class Actinopteri; order Stomiiformes; family Stomiidae; genus Borostomias; species Borostomias antarcticus. Next base: position 1,118,940 of record NC_140249.1, read on the forward strand.
GCCGGCGACAGCACATGATGGATGAACGAAGGGGGAGGGGGGGAGAAAAGAGAGAGAGAGAGAGAGACTATAGGAAGGGCTGGACTGACTGGTGTAACACTAACTGCGGACAGAGGGACGGTAGTGAAAGACTAAACAAAAGGTGGAGCAGAGGGGTGTGTGTGTGTGTGTGTGAGTGTGTTTGTGTGTGTGGGGGGGGGGGGGGGGGGGGGGGAGTATTCTCCGGCCCCGAGTCCTGTCCTCCGCGCCGGCCCCTATTCTGTTTCTGCCTTTTAAGGTCGAGACAGAGCAGCAGAGCTAGGTGGAGGCAGAGCTAGGTGGAGGCAGAGCTAGGTGGAGGCAGCGCAGCAGAGCTAGGTGGAGGCAGAGCAGCAGAGCTAGGTGGAGGCAGAGCTAGGTGGAGGCAGCGCAGCAGAGCTAGGTGGAGGCAGAGCAGCAGAGCTAGGTGGAGGCAGAGCAGTAGAGCTAGGTGGAGGCAGAGCAGTAGAGCTAGGTGGAGGCAGAGCTAGGTGGAGGCAGAGCAGCAGAGCTAGGTGGAGGCAGAGCAGCAGAGCTAGGTGGAGGCAGCGCAGCAGAGCTAGGTGGAGGCAGAGCAGTAGAGCTAGGTGGAGGCAGAGCAGTAGAGCTAGGTGGAGGCAGAGCTAGGTGGAGGCAGAGCAGCAGAGCTAGGTGGAGGCAGAGCAGCAGAGCTAGGTGGAGGCAGAGCTAGGTTGAGGCAGAGCAGCAGAGCTAGGTGGAGGCAGAGCTAGGTTGAGACAGAGCAGCAGAGCTAGGTGGAGGCAGAGCTAGGTTGAGACAGAGCAGCAGAGCTAGGTGGAGGCAGAGCAGCAGAGCTAGGTGGAGGCAGCGCAGCAGAGCTAGGTGGAGGCAGAGCAGCAGAGCTAGGTGGAGGCAGAGCAGCAGAGCTAGGTGGAGGCAGAGCAGTAGAGCTAGGTGGAGGCAGAGCTAGGTGGAGGCAGAGCAGTAGAGCTAGGTGGAGGCAGAGCTAGGTGGAGGCAGAGCTAGGTGGAGGCAGAGCAGCAGAGCTAGGTGGAGGCAGAGCAGCAGAGCTAGGTGGAGTAGGTAATGATGCCTTCAAGCAGACTGAGCAAATCATACCAAGGAGAAGGGAGGACAAGAGGAAGAGGGTGGGGGGGAGAGAAAGAGGGAGGGAGTGGGAGGAAGAGAGGAAGTGAGAGAGGGGGGGGGGCAAAAGGAGAGACAGGGAGACAGAGAGAGAGAAGGGGGGGAGAGAAAGAGAGGAATGGCAGAGAGAATGATGAGAAGAGGGGCAGAGGGGAACGAAGATGACGTGAGGGATGAGAGACAGCGGGAGAGACGCGGGGAGATCGGCAGTGATAACAATCAGGGGGAGAGGGGAGAGACGCGGGGAGAGAGAGAGAGAGAGAGGGGAGAGATGCAGGGAGAGAGAGAGAGAGAGAGAGGGGAGAGAGAGAGAGAGAGAGAGAGAGAGAGGAGAGACGCGGGGAGAGAGCACGAGGGGAGCTTAACAGCCGAGTGGGGTCGAGATGCTCGATAAGATCATCCTGCAAAAGCATACTTTAATGAAACTTCAAGGGGAGCTTTATAAAGAGAGAGAGAATGGAGGTGAGAGAGGCAGAGAAGAACAGAGGAGGATGAGAGAGAAAAAGAGGGAGACGCCCCGACCAAACCGACTGATGTGACTCACTGACCCCCCGTCCTTCCGTTCATCTCGCCCATGTGACCTGAGCTCAGAGTGCTGTGATTGGCCGAATGGTAGCCTTTGACCTCCTTTGAGAGGGCATGTGTGAGTCTAAGGTGAGTCACATGTAAAGGCTGATATTAACTCGACATGATGGACAAGGAAATGACTTTCATCAACGGAGTGGAGATCCTCTGATTCAGGACGGAGCATTCAGGTCCTACCAGTGATTCATGGTGAAACATTTGGTCGCAACAGCGGTGAACCATTAAGGATCTCTCTGAAAAGCCAACTAGTTTGAAGAAAATAAACCGCCTACAACAGTCATGTCCCAACTAATAAACTTTGGCGATGTAAGGGAAAAAAGAAACTTTATTCCCAATTCTGTTTTTCCATTCTTTTTCTTTTCTCCTTCTCCATCTCGCCCTCTTTTCTTCGTCCACAACAGTTGAGGGAAATTAGTACCAGCTGTCACCACTTTGATCTGATCATAGAACATGTCCATCATGTTCGGGCATGTTGGGCAAAATCTAATTCTAGTCACTCATTATGTTAGCCTCCGCAAAAGCCCTTTGTTGAGGTACCGTCCCTGTCACAGGCCTGTCATGCCATGTTCTGGAGGCCAAGTTAACTGACCCTAGCGCTTGGTCTCATCCCGGCAGCCTAGCTGAACATGCCGTAGGCTACAACTCAAACTCGCTTGTTTTTTTTCTTCAGAAAGGATCTGAAAGGATTTGATTGGTGTCAGCAAAATCGTGAGACTTCAATTCTTATTCTACCTGTGACAGAGTGAAGTGCCATTGGGCTTAATCCTACCCAGTGTTTTGAGAGCTAGACCGGTGGCGAGAGCAGAGATTGGGAGTGGTTGTCGGGTGTCTCGGCCCCGCCCCTGTCCGACAGGCAGATGGCAGCATGAGTGTCTGACTTTGTTTGGGTCCAGTCCTCTTGTCTAAATGTCTTCAAGTTGCGAAAAACCATGAGGGAATAAAGAAAATGGATGTCAGACAGCATGATGGAATGG
>NC_140249.1:1134307-1136807 GCF_949987555.1 Borostomias antarcticus
GGAGATCAAACAATCGATCTGCGGCCGCATGGAACCCAGATATCTACCATTAGACCAGAGAACTCCCCCCAGGGTCCACAGGCAATACGTGGGGCTTTTCTAGTCTCGTACGTACTTATACAGTAGTACATACTTATACAGTAGTACGTACTTATACAGTAGTACGTACTTATACAGTAGTCAACACTAGCATGGCTTCCACACCACCTCCGCATAGCCTTGTCTGCATAAGGCTATGTCTTACAGTATCGATGGACAAAGACATTGTGTGTGTGTGTGTGTGTGTGTGTGTGTACCTGGTAGTCCTGCCACACTCCACAGACCAGAGGGAACCTGAACAATCTCTCAGGGAGGATTGGATTACGACAACACAGCGGTTCCCAACAAACGCTCGACCACAACCTCTGTGTGTGTGTGTGTGTGTGTGTGTGTGTGTGTGTGTGTGTGTGTGTGTGTGTGTGTGTGTGTGTGTGTGTGTGTGCGTGCGTGCGTGTGTGTGTGTGTGTGCGTGTGTGTGCGCGTGCGCATACATCCATGTGTGCATGCGTCTGCCCACGCGCACAGACCTCCGCTCTCTTAAATCAAGTTTGAATGATCTGCCGTTTGATCGCTGATGTAAATTCTGTTTTTGAACACGGTCTTCTGGTAGCCAGCTGCTACGAGACAGAGAGTTCCAGAAGGGTTTCCAGGCTCCACTGAGAAGCGCTCAGACTCTGGGGAGGGGTCACGGTTAAAAAGTTGGAAGGGTCAGGGTTCAAAGTTTCACTTTGGAGCACTTAGGGTTCGGGCCAAGAGTGCTCCGAGGTTTGGGCTCGCCAGGTTTTGAGACAAAGTAGATTCCGGGACCGAGGCCCGTCCCGCTAGTGTGACTAGTAGGACGCATTTGTTGTCATCTGGCTAACACATAACAGACTCCCCAGGACAGCAGGCACCAACGCATGGCGCACCATGGAAACCGATTGGACACATCTGAAACCACATTCAGCAGGACCTTCTTTACAGCGCTGTTGGGACGCAGCTCCATTGGATGTGACTCTGATCCCGATATGAGAGTCGTTGTGCCCGCTGCACGCCACACGCACACCCGCACGCCCGCACACGCACGCGCTCAGTAGGCTGGCAGACTGGACAGCAACATGCGTGGAGGCTACGGGGGGGGGGGGGGGGGGTAGGGGGGTAGGGGGGTAGGGGGGGTAGCGAGGGTCAGGGTCGATGTTGTGTGCCTGTGTACAGTTAGAGTGGAGATTTATGTGCAGTCTGTACTCAATCAAACGTGCATTCCTTCACTAACTCGACACACACACATACACTCACATACACACACGCACACACACACATGCACATACACACACACACACTCCCCATCTCTCATCCCTTGAGATAACTTCTTCTGGAGTTGATATTGAAATTCAAATTGATCTACTTGGCATGAGATGGACACCATTTTGCCAAAGAACATCAGTGACAGAAAAACAAAATGGAAATAAAAGAGGTATGAAATAGAAGCTACAACAAAAACCTTCCTGTCCCGATTACATCCCGAATAAATAAACATTTCTCCCCATATTGTTTCATTTCTCTTTCTCCGCCTCTCTTTTCTCCTTTTATTCCCTCCCCTTGGTTCACCTTCCCAGGGAGGCCTGTCTCTCACTCCTACTCCCTCCCCATCTCTCTCTCTCTCTCTCTCTCTCTCTCTCTCTCAATCTATCAATCAATCTATCAATCAATCAAACTATCTATCTATTAATCAAACTATCTATCTATCTATCTATCTATCAAACTATCTATCTATCTATCTATCTATCAATCAATCAAACTATCTATCTATCTATCTATCTATCTATCTATCTATCTATCTATCTATCTATCTATCTATCTATCTATCTATCTATCTATCTATCAAACTATCTATCTATCAATCTATCAATCTATCTATCAATCAAACTATCTATCTATCTATCTATCTATCTATCTATATATCTATATATCTATATATCTTTTTCTCTGTCTTTCTCTCTACATCCCTATAAATTAGGACCTGCGCCTTCAAACTCTTCAAACTCTTCAAACTCTTCAAACTTCAAACCTTCAAACAATTCCAACCTCCCAGACTGAGTTTGTTCCTCTTCCTAATTACCTTCCTCTAGAACTTTCTCTAATGAGCTCCCCTCTTTTCTTACTTCCTTTTCTCAGACTTCGGTTTCCAATTTATCCCAACCCCCCCCCCCAAATACCCTTAATCCCCTCTCCACCCCCCCGATGTACTCTTTAAAAACAAATATTCTATAAAAATATACAAGAGTCTTCCATTAAATTCCTCCAGTCTGTCTATACTTCAAAACAAAAGAGAGAGAGAGGAAGAGAGAGAGAAGGAGAGAGTGGAGAGGAAGAGACTCTGAAGGGGGAGGGGGAGCATGAAGAAAGGAGGGATAGAGGGAGGTAGAGGAGTAGAAACAGAGGAAGAGACGGAGCAAAGGGAGTTGGTTTAGACAGAGAGAGA
>NC_140249.1:1139307-1151807 GCF_949987555.1 Borostomias antarcticus
AAAGCAATCGTAATAATTGTCAACAGTAGGCTATAATAATGATAATAAAATGTATTTCCTTTATAGCAAAATAATTATGCCTATTGTTATAGCATGGTCTTACCTCCACAAAACATTTTCAGTTTTGTCGAAATCCTTTAATCCGTTGAGCGACCCCTCGGATAAGGGGGGAGGTGAGGGGGGCTCTTTATCCAGAAGCAATTCACCAAAAGTAGCAATGAGGAACCTATCCGTCCGTTTAGGTGCGAGATTCACTACTTTTTCTCAAACTTTCTTCTGTCGTAGAATAACTTAAAAGTACCTTTTCTGAAAGAGAACATGTTTCCCATGTCTCGTATGTCCACTTTCACCTTCCTTTAGAACTCATTTGCAAATTTGACAGCTGGTTGAAAAAAAATGAATAGCTAGAAATTGTACCGAGGTGTCTGTGTGTCTGTCTGCTGTAGTCTAGTCTACTCGAGGTGTCTGTCTGCTGAAGTCTAGTCTAGTCTCCTCGCCGAGCTGAGCGCACGGATCGGTCTGTCTGATCTGATGGTCCGCAGACCTGACGGGTGTGTGTTCTCTGTGACAGACAGACTGACGGCGGAGGCTTTTGTATGGAGAGAGAAAGTTTCTCTCCCCCTCCTCTCCCTCTCTCTCTCTCTCCCTCTCTCCTCCTATCCCTCCCTCTCTCCCTCTCTCCTCCTCTCTCCTGTCCTCCTGGTGATTCACAGAGTTGACGCACCGGCTTAACTTGACGGAGCCGGTGAACCACGAGACTTGTCACAACCTATAAACATGTTCTTATTCTACTATCCTCGGACCCACAGATCAGAATTGCATTCGTTTGATGTTGCAACTGGAGTTTTGAGAGCTAACAGGCATCTCAGGAATGAAACAGTCAGTTTCAGGTAGAGGTATTGGGTGAATGAAGGCTGTTTCTTTCTCCACTCCCAACTTCTCCCTTTATGCTCCGTTCATTCCGTTGGCTTTAGTTTTATTGACAGTGAGATTAACGGGATCTCATTCTCTCACCTCCACCTGTCACTCCACGGGGGCCATGCCATTAAATACAGCGTGCGTGTGTGTGTGTGTGTGTGTGTGGGGGGGGGGGGGGGGGGGGGGGCTTTATTGGTCGCCTACAAGATCCAACTATTTGAGCAAAGAATATATTCTAATAAATACATTAAAGTAGTCCTATAGGAATAATAGATATTCGTAGTGGAGTAAAATTGTTATTACATTAATTTTGTTTAGTCTCACCTTAACTATGCAAGATAAAATCTAAATCTCCAAAGACAGTTATTAAGTTCTAGATCCCAGATGAAATACTGACCCAGGCTATTTGTGGCCTGTGATGATTCACCCCTGCTTCTGACAGGAGGCCGCGGGCGCCCTCTAGTGGTGATGGGCGAACATTACATGGGAGGCTTCACTCGTTGTCATTTTCGCTCAGTCAAATAAACAAGTTTGGTCTCAAGAAGAATTCAACACAGAGAGCTAAAGTTTTAGCGAACGACTGATTCAATATAACACCTAGTAATTCGTGCCAAAGAACATAGGAGGTCAAGTTTCCATCAGGTAGTTAGAACGTCGGAACGGAAGCGGTAGAAAATCAACAGAGATTTTATCTTTATTTTATTTATTTTTATTTTATTTCACCCTCTTTTATATGTGATTGTGTTATAACACTTGTCTGGCTGTTGGAAAATAGTCATTTATTTTTTGTTTTAAAACGTCAAATGTTTAATAAAGTGAATGGTGGAAAAAACAGCCGAGATTCCTTCCGGGTCGTTAGTTCGCTCGAGCCCGGATGCTACACGCGGGAAACATCACATTCACAGTAAGATCAGCTTTTCAAACTCTTTCTGATTCCTATTACTGCTACTGGATTACAGATATGTAACTAAGAGCAACTCTTTATACATACAAGAGACGATTAAACGCTTTATTAGCACTGAAAGCACCACTGGCCTGGGACTACAACATGCCTGGCTTTGACTTAACCACCATGCTAGCTAGCTATCATCCACTCATAGACCATGCTAGCTAGCTATCATCCACTCATAGACCATGCTAGCCAGCTATCATCCACTCATAGACCATGCTAGCTAGCTATCATCCACTCATAGACCATGCTAGCTAGCTATCATCCACTCATAGACCATGCTAGCCAGCTATCATCCACTCATAGACCATGCTAGCTAGCTATCATCCACTCATAGACCATGCTAGCTAGCTATCATCCACTCATAGACCATGCTAGCTAGCTATCATCCACTCATAGACCATGCTAGCTAGCTAGCTATCATCCACTCATAGACCATGCTAGCTAGCTATCATCCACTCATAGACCATGCTAGCTAGCTATCATCCACTCATAGACCATGCTAGCTAGCTATCATCCACTCATAGACCATGCTAGCTAGCTATCATCCACTCATAGACCATGCTAGCTAGCTATCATCCACTCAGACCATGCTAGCTAGCTATCATCCACTCATAGACCATGCTAGCTAGCTATCATCCACTCATAGACCATGCTAGCTAGCTAGCTATCATCCACTCATAGACCATGCTAGCTAGCTATCATCCACTCATAGACCATGCTAGCTAACTAGCTATCATCCACTCATAGACCATGCTAGCTAGCTAGCTATCATCCACTCATAGACCATGCTAGCTAGCTAGCTATCATCCAGTCATAGACCATGCTAGCTAGCTATCATCCACTCATAGACCATGCTAGCTAGCTATCATCCACTCATAGACCATGCTAGCTAGCTATCATCCACTCATAGACCATGCTAGCTAGCTAGCTATCATCCACTCATAGACCATGCTAGCTAGCTAGCTATCATCCACTCATAGACCATGCTAGCTAACTAGCTATCATCCACTCATAGACCATGCTAGCTAGCTAGCTATCATCCACTCATAGACCATGCTAGCTAGCTAGCTATCATCCACTCATAGACCATGCTAGCTAGCTAGCTATCATCCACTCATAGACCATGCTAGCTAGCTATCATCCACTCATAGACCATGCTAGCTAGCTATCATCCACTCATAGACCATGCTAGCTAACTAGCTATCATCCACTCATAGACCATGCTAGCTAGCTATCATCCACTCATAGACCATGCTAGCTAGCTAGCTATCATCCACTCATAGACCATGCTAGCTAGCTATCATCCACTCATAGACCATGCTAGCTAGCTATCATCCACTCATAGACCATGCTAGCTAGCTAGCTATCATCCACTCATAGACCATGCTAGCTAGCTAGCTGTCATCCACTCATAGACCATGCTAGCTAGCTATCATCCACTCATAGACCATGCTAGCTAGCTATCATCCACTCATAGACCATGCTAGCTAGCTATCATCCACTCATAGACCATGCTAGCTAGCTATCATCCAGTCATAGACCATGCTAGCTAGCTATCATCCACTCATAGACCATGCTAGCTAGCTATCATCCACTCATAGACCATGCTAGCTAGCTATCATCCACTCATAGACCATGCTAGCTAGCCAGCTATCATCCACTCATAGACCATGCTTGCTCGCTATCATCCACTCATAGACCATGCTAGCTAGCTATCATCCACTCATAGACCATGCTAGCTAGCTATCATCCACTCATAGACCATGCTAGCTAGCTATCATCCACTCATAGACCATGCTAGCTAGCTATCATCCACTCATAGACCATGCTAGCTAGCTAGCTATCATCCACTCATAGACCATGCTAGCTAGCTAGCTATCATCCACTCATAGACCATGCTAGCTAGCTAGCTATCATCCACTCATAGACCATGCTAGCTAGCTAGCTATCATCCACTCATAGACCATGCTAGCTAGCTATCATCCACTCATAGACCATGCTAGCTAGCTATCATCCACTCATAGACCATGCTAGCTAGCTATCATCCACTCATAGACCATGCTAGCTAGCTATCATCCACTCATAGACCATGCTAGCTAGCTATCATCCATTCATAGACCATGCTAGCTAGCTATCATCCACTCATAGACCATGCATGCTAGCTAGCTATCATCCACTCATAGACCATGCTAGCCAGCCACCAGCCGGTTACCTTAACGATGAGTAACTTAGCTAGACTCTGTTAAAGTAATCAAGGTAATGAACAATGTAGCTAAGCATGTGTTAATGCATTTCAGTTGACCACCAGCAAGCTCAACTGTTGACACCAGGTTTCTCCCTCCCTTAGCTTGCTAAGTGAGCTAGCTAACGTTACACTGTTAGTCCGCAAGTAGTCGCTTCTGGGCTTCAGTTATTGCATAGTTCACCAAAGTTAGCTAACTTAAACTAGTGAGCAAAGATGGTCATTAGAAATTAACTCGACGACGTTAGCCAGCTACGTTAACGTTGGCTACTCTAACTGCAGAATGGTAATGGTATAGCTTCTAAGTACAGGTAAAGGCAAGCCTAGACTATGTGTGCTTCTCGGACTGACATGTTCATCTGTCTCTTGCAGCGGTAGATCATCATTTCGTGCGGTGGCAGAGATGGGAGACACGCTGGAGTTCAACGAGATCTATCAGGAGATGAAGGGGTCCTGGGTCAGTATTGACAGTTAGATTTATAACCCTTCATAGAGCCAACATGTTTCTACTTCACCTACAATCAGTGTCCAGATACAGATTGTATTGAGTCTCCTCCCATACAATGATAATCTGTTGACAGTCGAATACTTCCTGTCATCACTAATCTAGGTAACTAGAAATATAACTCAAGTTCTTGAGTTATCTTTCTCTCTAGACGAAGAATACCTTTGTGTGTGTGTTCTCTCCCCGCAGAACGATGGCCGCCTGCGCTTCGGCAAGCAGAACGTTGTGTACAAGAGCAGTAAGACTGGGAAGGTGGACAACATCCCAGCCCAGGAGCTGAGTCAGGCGCAGTGGAGACGCGTCTGTCTGGGGCACGGCGTCAAACTGACCACCAGCTCTGGACACGTCTACAAATACGACGGCTTCAGAGACACGGTGAGACTCGGCTCGCGTGCGTGTGTGTGTGTGTGTGTGTGTGTGTGTGTGTGTGTGCTTGTGTGTCTGTGTGGGGGTGCATGCATTCACACGTCTTTGTGTGTGTGTGTGTGTGTGCAGTGTTTCCCACAGGATTTTGGGCAGCTATGGGGGTGGACCTCCAAGCCTCTAGGGGGGTCCAGGGGCATGGCCCCCCCCGGGAGACATTTTTTAAGATTGTTAATTTAAATGCTTCAATTTGTCGCATTTTGAGAGAAAAATCAAGAAACCATAGCAATTTAATCATCGGACCACATTTGCTTATGAAAGGGGATGGCAAAGAAGTAGTCATACACAAATCATGGTAAACGAGACGGGACTTTAATAAATAATAATCAATATTAAATAACATCCAGTGTCATGCCCAGTCTTTTTAAAAATGAAAATACAGGTAACACCCTGACAAACAACTCAATGTGCCAAAGACCACATTTCCATCTACTGTACAAAAGGCTATTTAATGCAACATACTGCGGACATGAGCCCTTAAAAATGTCAGTTCTGAAAAAGATAAATCTGTGGGGAAAATGTGCCAGTGGAGCTGAAATGACTGCACTTGCTAAAAAGAGCCAGCTGACCATCATCTAATAGAGATCCCTCAGAGATAGCAACCATGCAGTCTGAACAAGGCTTTCCCTCTGACACTAACAGCTGCCACAGTGTGTGTGTGTGTGTGTGTGTGTGTGTGTGTGTGTGTGTGTGTGTGTGTGTGTGTGTGTGTGTGTGTGTGTGTGTGTGTGTGTGTGTGTGTGTGTGTGTGTGTGTGTGTGAGTGTGAGTGAGAATGATGAGTGAGGGAGCTACCTGCCCTGCTGCCTCTACCTGCCCTCTTGCCACCTGAGAGTCAGAGTCAGTCCCTCTCTCTCTGTCCCTCTGAGAGTCAGAGTCAGTCCCTCTCTCTCTCTCTGTCCCTCTGAGAGTCAGAGTCAGTCCCTCTCTCTCTCTGTCCCTCTGAGAGTCAGAGTCAGTCCCTCTCTCTCTCTGTCCCTCTCCCGCCACTGGCTCTGCTGGTTGAGGCTGCTGGTTGGAGAGGAAGCTCTCCTGCCTGAGAGAAACCGTCTCTCCTGTTGTAAATAAACATTTCCCTGTTAGTTAATCCACTTTATTTTTTGACAAAAGCTTATGAATAATAATTATTCATTGGCAATATGTTTAGCTATTGACTTGGCATCTATTGCTACAATAACAATAATATATAGCCTATTATTACTAGGCTACTGTTCACCTTATTTATTTAGATAGCCTATGTTATTTGACTGTCTACTAGAGATGCACAATATTGTTTTTTTTCAAGCCGATACCGATACCAATAACTTCCTGCTTCTCAAGACCGATACCGATAACCGATAATATATTTATATTTATTCATTTTAAAATTTAGATTCACCTGTAGTTTTTGCACACCTGGAGGTAAGAAAGACTGGTAAACAAAGGTGGATGTAACAAACAGTAGCTTTGTCCTAACCAAATATCATCTACTATTAACAAAACAAAAACCAAGAACAGTTCTGTCTCTGCACATATTTATTTTTTTCAGATAAACTGGTCCGAGTCCTCTGTATTTCCCTGAACAGTGAATGAACTAGTGAATCACTCTTCTTAGCAGATAAACAATTCAGTGCAGATGCTAGGTTGTTGTGCTCCATAAAGTAATGGAAACAAAACTCTCTTTCAAATGAATAGCAAATGTAAACATTAGCCTTAGTAAAGTGTTTATTTACACCGAGCTTCTCTGCAGGGGAAGTCGGGGGACAGGCCGTTTATGGCAGGAGAAAGGGAACGCTTGATTTGTCTCCAAAGAAAAAAACGTCCCTCTTCCAAATCCATCCACATCATAGTACAGACAAACCGGGTGGAGCCAAGAAAGAAATCAAACAGATGTCTTCCTAATCATACAATACAGTACTGGCAAGCTACGCAATCCCGCTTTATCAGAGTTTTTATTTTATTTTTATTTTTAAAATTTTCGGATTTATATTTATCTGTGTGACGTCATAATTCCTGATATCGGCCCGATAATTATCTGTCCGATATTTATCGTGCATCCCTACTGTCTACTATGGTCAGCTATCCAGTCAATGATGTCAAGCTGTAGCCTAGGCTAAATGCGAATGTGAATGTTAGGGTTGGTTGATCTGTCCGTGCTTGTTTATTAGTTGTTCTTCAGGTAACCTCGTGTTTCACGTCACAACGATATGAACTGTGGGTAATTCCCTCAGGCGAAGTCTGCAAAAGTGCAGACTTACAGAAAGGGGGCATTAAGGGCTCAAAATGTCTGCCAGGGAGTCCTTGTGCACTTGACGATTTGACAACCTTAAGCCCTCACAAACTTAGCAGGAACGTGTCTCGATTTGTGAGTCCGTAAGGGTGGACATTGGGACTGGGCCTTAGTCTTAGTTTTGGGCCTTAGTCTTAGTTTTGGGCCTTAGTCTTAGTTTTGGGCCCTAGTCTTAGTTTTGGGCCTTAGTCTTAGTTTTGGGCCTTAGTCTTAGTTTTGGGCCTTAGTCTTAGTTTTGGGCCCTAGTCTTAGTTTTGGGCCTGAGTCTTAGTTTTGGGCCTGAGTCTTAGTTTTGGGCCTGAGTCTTAGTTTTGGGCCTGAGTCTTAGTTTTGGGCCTGAGTCTTAGTTTTGGGCCTGAGTCTTAGTTTTGGGCCTTAGTCTTAGTTTTGGGCCTTAGTCTTAGTTTTGGGCCTGAGTCTTAGTTTTGGGCCTTAGTCTTAGTTCTGGGCCTGAGTCTTAGTTTTGGGCCTGAGTCTTAGTTTTGGGCCTGAGTCTTAGTTTTGGGCCTTAGTCTTAGTTCTGGGCCTTAGTCTTAGTTTTGGGCCTTAGTCTTAGTTCTGGGTCTTAGTCTCAGTTGTGGGAATGCACTAACCAACTGTGGGATCACCCGAGGACAGGTGCATTTATTCTGAAATCATGTGAAATACCTCACCTGCACACGGACATATTCCATTAACTAAATATGGGACTTTTGAAGAAAATTGTGTAAGAGCTTATTTTGGTGTCATAGCAAAGGGGGTGAATACGTACTGTATACAAACAATATTATTTACTGTTTAAAAAAAAGAAGTAATTTAATGTAATTATTTTAATTAATTTAGAAAAATATGCCAATATTTGTTTTCACTTTGACATTACTTTGTGTAAAAAAACAAAACAAACAATGAAATCCATTTTGATTCAATGGAGGGGGGGGGGGCATGACAAACGCACTTGAAATAGCCTAATATTTACAAGCAATTTACATACATGCAAGTTCGGGTACAGTAATCTCGCACTATCTAACACAATTAATTTCTGATTAATCAAAACCTACCACAGGGAAGACATACATTTACACATTCGCCATATAAAGTTAACCTTTGGAGGCTAGACCCCATGATGATTACATAAGACTGTACAGTCTAAAGAACAAAGTGATAGGTTGGAAGGTGGGAATTATTAGAATATAGAAAATATTATTTTGTCTATTGTTATATTCTCTCCATGTTGGCTTTTGTGGGCTACCTTAGACTTGAGAGATGTGGGTAAGCATGGCATACAAACTGTCTCCCGTAGGCTATTAAAGGTGCGATTCGACAAATTGGACGGAAACTCTTGAACCACATCTGTTCTTTTCAAGGCTTTGCAAAGTTTTTTTCATAGTTGTGATGTCCAGCCGCTGGATCAGCGCTAGATGGCTCAGTGAAAATGCTCTGTGTGAAGGATCTATTTTATCAAACTTTCCAAAAGTCAACAAAGAAATCAAAGTAGTGGAAACTAAACTAGCATTGGCAAGTGAAAATGTGTGTGTGTCAGTGAGATTTGTGTGTGTACGTATTTGTGTGTTTTTCTGTGTGTGTGTGCGTATTTGTGTGTGTGTATACGTGTTCGTTGGTCTCCAGAGGTTAATCAGTGTATTTTTGGAGATGGATCTTCGTGGAGGAGGAGGGCGGGGGGCTGATGTAATTGTTTATTATCCTTCACACACTGTCACTGGTGAGGAATTCAGTGACTGTAGGTCTTGGACGTCTGGACCGTCTCTTTGATGTGTCCAGTCTCTGAGCGTCCCAGTGGCAGCAGGCCTGCTACGCCATGAACACTCCTGTTCCCTTACTGCCTCACTCATGAACACTCATTTTCCTTACAGCCTCACTCATGTATGTGTGCCAATGCAGTCACCGCATACATACGTTATGCCTCAGGACTGTCCGCTATGCACACACACACACACACACACACACACTGACGGCATGGCATAGTATGTACGCTGCATACAGATATAGGCTAAATGTAGGGCACTGGTTAGAATAGTCATTTGGGGATTTGTGTGTTTATTAAAGCGAGTTTGCTCTTTAACCTGGGTTTATGAGTTGGTCTGCATTTCGATAAATCTCCAATGTTCATGAGAAAAATGACAACATTTTCATGACATGGTAGATGTAGTGTGAACATTTTCAGAATTTTATCTGAAAAATTGAAATGTAAACAGTATTTTGAATTCTGTCCTCATTCTGTCCCCTTAAACTATTGCTGTCATATGAAAAAATACACTAATGCTCCACCAATCAGAGACGTCGCTGTTGGCAACCCTAGGACTACATCAAACCAAATTGATTGATTGACTCCAGGTGTGCTCAATCAATCAATCTGTAATCAGCAAGGCAAGCCAAAAACCTTTCACATCCCAGTCTGTCACACATGGAGCAGATAGCTAATAGATTAGGTAGATCGATGGATACAGTGGCAGTTGGGATTTGAATTTGACGCTATGCATTTTTGACACTAGTTTAAAGTCTGCCACATGCCTCTTGTGATTTAAGTTCGTTTGAGAACTTCTTTTGTAGAACCTGCCAGCTTCTCACTTAGCAGGTAGCTCAACAAGAACATGATCTTCCCTCGGTGTCTATGGTTGTGAGTTCAAGCCCCGGGTGATGCAGAACAAACATGCTAATACCTTCTCAGGCATTGCACTGTGTGGACCTCAGACAAATGATTTAAAAGATATTTTTTTATTTAAGAAGTTTTAAATAATTAAGAGTATGGGCAGAGACCCTCATGTATTTATTTGTCTCCTTCTCTTCCTCCTCCTTCCACTTTCTCCACAAAATGCCCAGCTCTGATAAGAACCATCTTTTGGGAAGGACATTGGCCCACATTTATCAAAGGAGCGCAGATCCGAGCACAGTTCTGATCGCAGAAATGATGGTACGACAGCGTGTGATCTATCAAACACTCACATGCCGCCAATCGCATCGTACAAATGATTGGCCGTTGATAAATGTGGTGGATGATGACAATCATAATTTAAATATCACGCCCCTACATATTCTGGCCTCGCCCCTGTAGAGTACGGCATGGAGATACGAAATACGGCCAAAACAAGAGGTTTCTCCGACTCTCGTCCAATAATAACTCTTCACTCTCCATGGAAAGATTCTGGAAAACCATCTTATATTTACAATTTTAGCTCACGCATGTAAATTCACACAGACGGCGGCGAGCTGGGCAGCTTCCTGCTTTTAATTGTGTAGCCTATCCCAAAACCACTGCACAGTGGTTTATAATATTTATAATAATAATAACTAACACCTATGTGGATGTAAAATATCCTATTTCAACCAGGCCTCTAGAAACTGGTGCTCATCAGGTTAGCCTACCTCGCTCGCCCACTCCTCTCACCTCGGCTGAATGATAGGACGTGCATACAGTAGGTCTTCTGAACCTGGACATATGACTGTCTACATACTGTATTGCTTTTCATTTGCTTTTCATTTGTTAATTTTGATTGCTAGTAATTATGTCACCAGTACATTGATTGATTGACGTAACATTAATTTAGCTTTCATTTTAAGACTTGTAAAGGCCAATTTATACTTCGTTGTACGCCATTTTTGAAAGTGTCCACAGACAGAAATTATGTTACTGTCGACACTTTTGTGTGGGACAGGGGTGTCTTGCACCTACCAAATTTCTAATGTCGCAGACGCTGTCACTTTTGTTGCACGGCTGTGATTGGATAGCTAGATAGAAGGCATGTTCGTTGCCATGGATATACTTTGGCTATACGTTGCACTTCCACGACTGGTGAGTTCGAGGAGTTAGTCTAAGTAGGCTCAAAATGAAAGCAAATTTACTCTTACACCAAAATGTTTATCCCATTAATTGCAAACAATTGGAAAAGACCAATTTGTGTTAGGGATATATAACACATAGAAGAGAAGAGAAAATATAATATTTTGCCAAAGGTAGGCTACATATATTTGAAGTGATGAATAGGCCTAGGTGTGTGTGCTTAGATGCCAGTCAGAATCAATCTCATGACAATTCTCAAACTTGCGTACACAAGCTGAGACTTCGAGTTTGTTGGTCACCGCTCACGTCCAAATTAATAAATGGCGAATTTGGAATGGAAATGACCGTACGGCCAGTTTTCTGTCCTAAACGTAAACGAGGGCCAGAGTGTGCGCCTGCTGAAGACCGGCCATGTGGGAGGGGTCATTCTGTCAGTGAGGTTGGCAACATGGTTGAGCCAGAATGCTAAAGAGATGATTAAACCTCAGGGGCTGATGAGGATAGCACACACACACACACACACACACACACACACACACACACAGATGTTGGCGTTGCACATACAGATTTATGAGCGGTGTGCAGTCAGAAATGTAAACATCTGTACACACACAATGATGCATTCAACAGGCCCAGATGGCTTATCAAAGAGATTTGGCTGTTTGAGATGAACAGATACACACACACATCTTCTATCTCTTTCACTCACCAGCACAGACCGCACACACTCAGACACACACACACACACACACACACACACACACACACACACACACACACACAAGCTCTCACTCACTCGCTTGTGCGCATGTACACACAAACTCTAATGACCTAACAGACAGGCAGATATCCAGGTGCATGAACTCTTTCCCATACGCTCTCTCCTCACACACACACACACACACACACACATGTGGAAGTGATTGTGATGTACATGTGAGGTGTGTGTGTGTGTTCTAATCGGGCCTGCAGGATAAATAAACAGGCTGATTGTAAGCGGCGAAGGGGAGAGAGCGAACGGATTACATTCACCTCCCGTGTCCCAGGGGGCCGAGCGGCGGGCGGGGGCCCATAATTGAGCTCTGATGAATTAGTCCCTCTTCCACAGAGGGGGGGGGGGGGGGGGTTGTTTTTTGCACTGTGATGAATGGTGGGGCCGTTGAATATAAGTACATCATTCTCATCTGTTCTCTCTCTCTGTCCCCTCCATTTCTCTCCCTCTCCCTCCTCCTTTCTCCCTCTCCCTCCTCCCTTTCTCCCTCTCCCTCCTCCTTTCTCCCTCTCCCTCCTCCTTTCTCCCTCTCCCTCCTCCTTTCTCCCTCTCCCTCCTCCTTTCTCCCTCTCCCTCCTTTCTCCCTCTCCCTCCTCCTCCTTTCTCCCTCCTCCTTTCTCCCTCTCCCTCCTTTCTCCCTCTCCC
>NC_140249.1:1157563-1185062 GCF_949987555.1 Borostomias antarcticus
TTTTTTTTCCTATCCTTCACATATTGTGTGTGTGTGTTTGTCTGTGTGTGTGTCTGTGTGTGTGGTGTGTGTGTCTGTGTGTCAGGAGACCGATGAAGAGAGGAAGCTGTGTCCACACCCCCCAGCTCAGAGGCGGAGTCAGACTGAGGAGAGAGGGCGGAGTCTCTCTACACGTGCTGATGTCATCACCATAGGGGCATACACACACACACACACACACACACACACACAGGCGTTACATGGACCAACCAACAACTAATACCCCCCTCTGTATGTCCCACACACACACACACACACACACACAGGCGTTACATGGACCAACCAACAACTAATACCCCCCTCTGTATGTCCCACACACACTCGCAGATGGACCCCTGCCTCGACTGACAAACGGACATTCTTGGTTTTTGTTTGTCTTCTCTATGACGTCTTTTGTTCTCACTTGGAGAAGGAAGCCCTTCAGTGACTCTTGGAACACAAACCCTCACATTCACAGAGGGTTCAGAACTTATTTTCCAGTATGCTACTTGCTATATTTCCCATAATCCCACGTGGAGTGACAGTCCTGCATCGTCCTCTGGAGTTTTGAGGCCCTTTTAGTAAAAAAAAAAAACAACAGAACTACAATCATGGAGGCAGCCTGGTCAGCTAGGGGCGTGACTGGTCAGCTAGGGGCGTGGCATTTACATGGGGCTTACTGGTCAGCTAGGGGCGTGACCTTTACATGGGCCTTGTATGATTTCTTATCAGCAACATTATTACAACTATGTCAACATACACGGTACCTTACGAGTTTGGAGTATGTGAAGAAAATTGGGTTGAAGGAATATTGTGGTGATGTGGTGAAAAGTACAATTTCCCAGTCTGGCACTTCCAGGCCTTGAGACTGAGGAAGGGTTTGACTCCAGCTCACTGAGGAAGGGTGTGACTCCAGCTCACTGAGGAAGGGTGACTCCAGCTCTCTGAGGAAGAGTGTGACTCCAGCTCACTGAGGAAGGGTGTGACTCCAGCTCACTGAGGAAGGGTTTGACTCCAGCTCACTGAGGAAGGGTTTGACTCCAGCTCTCTGAGGAAGAGTGTGACTCCAGCTCACTGAGGAAGGGTGTGACTCCAGCTCCCTGAGGAAGGGTGTGACTCCAGCTCACTGAGGAAGGGTGTGACTCCAGCTCACTGAGGAAGGGTGTGACTCCAGCTCACTGAGGAAGGGTGTGACTCCAGCTCTCTGAGGAAGAGTGTGACTCCAGCTCACTGTTGCACCTGGTGGGAATATCTGGCCATAGTTTAATAGAATGAAGGGAAGTAAAAGGGTCGCCATCTTGGACGAGTAGTATGTTTTTTTTCCCCCGTGTAGAGAAATTTCAGAACTGCAATTTAGTACATTTTTATTTTGTTATTATTGCCATGTCTTGTCTTAGTTCTAAATGAATAAATCTTTTGTAATGAAATGTAACAGAATGGGTTTCTTTACCCCCCTTATTTTCGCTCAATTTGGTAGCCAATCACACCCGACCTGCTCCCCCTGCAGCCTATCATTTGAGTTCACACAACGGAACGGTTCACAACATATCAAAGAAAAGTCGTCTGTATCAAAGAAAAACAAAACATATCCTGTAGGCTACAGAGGCTGCAGTGAAGAGCTATGGAGTTAGATTTGTGTCTTTATTACATGCGAGAAAATAAATGATATGAGAAAAAAAAGTTTGAGAGAAAAAAAATATTTGAGAAAATGTTTTCTCACTGATGGCAAAAAATAATATTTGAGACAAAAAAGTTTTGTTAGAAAGTATTTTGTCATTAAAAATAATTTGAAATTTAAAAAATGATTTCCGAGAAGAAAAAAAACAAACTTTTTTTTACTCAAATATAATTTTTTGCTATCAGTGTGAAAACATTTTCTCCAAAAAATTGTTTCTCTCAAAACATTTTTCTTCTCTCTCAAAACCCAAGTCTTTGCTCTGGTGTCAGGATTTTGCTTTCGCAAGAAAATAATGTCATGGGCGGGGCCACGTTCCTATTGGCCAGTCTTAATCTGATTGACAGCTGGGTGAGGATCGTCTTGGGAGTCGAATTCAACTGAATCATTCATCCACCATAGCTTCATACACCCAGCTGGAAATCCAACTGTTGCCTTACTGGTATCAAAGATTCATATGGATTGAACTGGATGTCACAGATTTTTTTACTGCTGAATATGGGCCAAACAGAAATGTTGTTCATTGGCCCAGACCAACTTTCAAAGAGTATTAGTCCTCGGATATTTAGCAGAAATATAACACCATCTGCTAGAAATCTTGGCGTTGTGTTTGATAAAAATCTGGACTTTGACCATCACATTAAGAAATTGGTTCACTTAGAAATATTGCCAAAATCAGTTCAGCATTGCCTAAGAACATCATAGAACAAATCATCCATGCTTTTCTCTCTTCCCGCCTGGATTATTGTAACTCCATATTGTCTTGTTTAAGTGAGTCTGCGATCGCTCCACTCTGACTGGTTCTGAACGCGACAGCCTCCTCCTGACCAGAGCTTATTACCCCCGTTCAGGCCCACTTAGCAGCTTCCTGTACACTTCACCATTCAGATCCTCCTGATAACATTCAAAGCCTTTCATGGCATGAAGGCACTTCTTATATTACAGATCTTGTGACCAGCGGATCTTAAATGTTTGACGTGTGTAGCGGATGTTCTAGCGGTCTGTGGGAGCAGCACACGGCTCTTTGCCTGTTGGGGAGGAAACACCAGGTCTGGGGAGGCAGTACCAGGTCTGGGGAGGCAACACCAGGTCTGGGGAGGAACACCAGGTCTGGGGAGGCAGCACCAGGTCTGGGGAGGCAGCACCAGGTCTGGAGAGGCAGCACCAGGTCTGGGGAGGCAGCACCAGGTCTGGGGAGACAGAACCAGGTCTGGGGAGGCAGCACCAGGTCTGGGGAGGCAGCACCAGGTCTGGGGAGGAAACACCAGGTCTGGGGAGGCAGCACCAGGTCTGGGGAGGCAGCACCAGGTCTGGGGAGGCAACGCCAGGTCTGGGGAGGCAGCACCAGGTCTGGGGAGGCAGCACCAGGTCTGGGGAGACAGACAAGCTGAACCGGCTGGTGAGGAGGGCCGGCTCTGATGTGAGGTACAACTGAACAGCCTGGAGTCTGTGGTGGAGAGGAGGATGAGTCCTGGACAACCCCTCTCATCCCCTCTATGGCGAGCTGTGGCAGGTGGGGATCACCTTCAGCCACAGGCTCCTCCCACCCACAGGCTCCTCCCACCCAGGTGCAAAACAGAACGCTTCAAGTGTTCCTTTGTGCCAGCGGCCATCAGACTCTATAACAGCGCCTGAGTCTTCCTGAGTGCTGTGGAGGTGTGCATGTATGTATGTGTGTATGTATGTATGTATTTTTATTTAACCTTTATTTAACCAGATAAAAAGCATTGAGATAAAATCTCTTTTACAATACTTACCTGGCCAAGAAGGCAGCAAAGTTTCACATTGAAAGACACAAGGACATATAAAACACAGAGAACAACACAACTAAATAAACAAAAGCATAAGCAAAATAAACATATTATGCAAAAGGCGTAGAGCACGTGGGAACAATAAGAAATTAAAATATATTACTACATGAGCAGCTGGTGGTAAGGACTTCTGATCATTTCAGTTTAAAGCTGGCTAAAGGAATAAGTGCCATCAGTTTGAGGCTTGACTGAAGGTCATTCCAAGACCAAGGACCAGAATAAAAAAGGTTCCTTTTTCCAGCCTCAGTCCGCACAGCAGGTACCTGGAACCGTATCCAGGCACTGGATCTGAGGTTGTGAGAGTCACAAACTGGTACAAAACTGGAACATATGTACCGAGGGAGCTTGCCTAAAATGACCTTATACAATAATATAAACCAGTGCTGCATCCTGCGCATAGTAAGTGAGGGCCACCCAGTTAGGCTGTACAGTGTGCAATGATGAGTCCTATAAGGTGCGTTTGATATATATCTCAGTGCAGCATGGTAGAGTGGGTCAAGTTTGGCCAAAACAGTGGGACAGGCAAATCTATAGTATGTATGTATGTATGTATATGTATGTATGTATGTGTGTATGTATGCATGTATGCGTGTATGCGTGTATGTATGTATGAGTATTACTATACATATCTATACAGTCTGGATATACATGATGTATGTGCATATTCTATATTGTACACATGTTGTATGTATAGATGTATATATTCCTTGTTCTTTTTATGCTTATTCGCTAATATGTATATCTGTATTCTACATTTCCAGCCTTTTGCTGTATCTATTTATCTCATCTGTCTGTCTCATATTACAGAGCGTCTGACCAACAGCTCTTACAGGCGAGGTTTCTTCTAGACTATAAGCTCGTGTTTCAGAACTATGTTGCTTTGCATTCCTATTGTTTTGTTTGTTTCCTTGTGGGATGAGCATTGAGTGGATGTTGAGTCCATTTAACCAGGCAGTAGTTGTGGTGGTCCGGGCGACAGAGAGCTGGTCTGGGGGGGGGAGAGCTGGGCTGGGGGGAGCTGAGGGCAGGATGGAGAGAGTGGTTTGTAAAAGGGGTGCTGCTTCAGGGGAGCGGAGATTGGTTTTTAAAAGCCAGGGTTTCCAGGATGGTATAGTGTGTGGTTCTGGCGCAGAGGGATCCCTCTAGCCAAGGAGGATCCTCCACACTCTTCATCATCATCATCGTCATTCCAGCTTCAACTTATCAGAGACTCAGAAAATGTCTGTCTCTCTCCTCCACTGTTATCATCCATGGAGAAGTGTTCTAAGTCCTCAGCGTTTCCCCGATCGGTGTAATTGAATCCCTAATGTATATTCTCTGTTATATTGCTAATGTAGAGGCAGTCTGTGTATGAACATTTACTGTACGATCATTTCCTGTATGACCATTTGTTCGGTGGTTTTCCTTTCACAAAAATCACATTAGCGAGAGACTTGTATCCCTCCTCCATTTATCTCTCCTTCTCTCTCTCTCTCTCTCTCTCTCTCTCTCTCTCATCGCCCTGCCTTTTCTGGATTGCCTTCTTTGCTAATGTTCTCCACGTGTTAGCAAGGGGTTGCTCCCAAAGAACCCATTATGAAAGACATGCAGAAGAACAGATGCTCTTCAGTCCTGTCCCTGATCAAGACCTGGACTGAGCACTTGGACTTGGTCCCTGGGCTCCATGAAGGAAGCTTGTCCTCTGCTCCTGGCTGCCCCTGGAGGAAGACAGCTGGGATGGGACAAATGCAAGGAACAATTTCCACTGGCGACGGCTGAAAAGTTGCATGTGTTTGCTGTGTGCCGTGTTTGTGTGTGTGTGTCCTGTGTGTGTGTGTGTGTGTGTCTGTGTGTGTGTGTGTGTGTGTGTGTGCCGTGTGTGTGTGTCGGGCCGAATGAAGATCCCACACCTTGGGTCCTGTCATTACATTTAACCAAGTTACTCCACTTCCCTTCACTTTAATCATATGCTCTCTCTCTCTCTCTTTCTCTCTCTCTCTCTCTCTCTCTCTCTCTCTCTCTCTCTGTCTCTCTCTCTCTCTCAATCTCACTCATTATCTCTTTTAATCTCTCATCCTCTCTCCCTAAATCTCTCATTCTCTGTCTCTTTCTTTCATTCTCTTTCTCTTTCACCCACCATTTCTCCTCACACACATCATAATAATTGGTCAATATTTCTGGAGTTGAGTCTGTCTGCGTGTGTGTGTGCGTGTAGCTGATGTCATATATCATGTACACTCCCAGCTCATAATTGTGTTATTGATGTGTTTTGTGTGCCCTTTGTTGTATTGTGTTACACTAATTGTCCACAGACATAATGGACCCACTTTGTGAAATGAAGAGACATCTTCCAATACTGTCTCTAGACGCCACACAAACACACACACAAACCACAACACACACACATGCACACACTCACACACACATGTTCCAGGCTAGGGTGTCGTAGTCATTGCATTAGCACGTTGTGTGTGATAATGATCCTGATGGTGATTGCTACGGCTGGTTGGGAAGCTGCCCTGACGTCTATGGTTACATGGTCAGATTGTTTTGAGTGCCATCGTTTGTATTGATCAGACAAATGCTTCATTCGTCTGGCCAGCCTCCAAAAAAAGAGTTTCACATATCTGCTCCTCGCGGTCCAACATGAACTTTATTGCAAATTATTGAGACAAACTACAAGAAGATATGGTTAGTATGTGTGTGTGTGTGTGTCTGCTTGCACACTCATGGTTAGTATGTGTGTGTGTGTGTGTCTGCTTGCACACTCATGGTTAGTATGTGTGTGTGTGTGTGTGTGTGTCTGCGCGCACACTCATGGTAGGTACAGTATGTGTGTGTGTGTGTGTCTGCGCGCACACTCATGGTTAGTATGTGTGTGTCTGTGTGTGTGTCTGCTTGCACACTCATGGTTAGTGTGTGTCTGTGTGTGTGTCTGCTTGCACACTCATGGTTAGTATGTGTGTGTGTGTGTGTGTCTGCGCGCACACTCATGGTTAGTATGTGTGTGTGTGTCTGCTTGCACACTCATGGTTAGTATGTGTGTGTGTGTGTGTGTGTGTGTGTCTGCGCGCACACTCATGGTTAGTATGTGTGTGTGTGTGTGTGTGTCTGCGCGCACACTCATGGTTAGTATGTGTGTGTGTGTGTGTCTGCGCGCACACTCATGGTTAGTATGTGTGTGTGTGTGTGTGTGTGTGTGTGTGTGTCTGCACACACTCATGTTCAGGGCTGTAATGATTTGGAGAGGTGGGCGAGGGGGAGTTGTGGTGACTAGAGAGAGGATTTGAAGGGGAGGATTTCCCTTTGATCGGAAGCGAGAAAGGGGAGGGTCCAATATACCCGTTATCCAATGAAAGTAGAGAGAGAAAGATAGGGACAGTGACCGACCAAGGATAGTAAATGATTTTAGAGTTGGATGGACATGCAGTAGGAGGGGCGACCAACAGAGCGAGAGAGAGAGAGACCTAGAGACACAAGCTGAATTTAGAGACACACTCACACACACTTACATACAGTGTTTGATTGGAAAGTTTTAAACCTTGACACACTTGTTAGGCAAATCCAATTCTACGCACGCACGCACACACACACACACACACGCCTTCATGTGCCGGGTAGCCGTGGCGATGTGGGGCTGCGTGACGGACTTCTTCACCTATGAGACCACCAAGTCCGTGGTGGTGAAGAGCTGGTCTGTCGGAGTCATCAACCGCCTGGTTCAGCTGCTCATCATCACCTACTTCGTTGGGTCAGTACACTGTGTGTGTGTGTGTGTGTGTGTGTGTTCTTAGCTCATACTATGTATTCTGTATCTCATGTAGACAGGGGCATGTGTATCATGTTTATAGAGCAGGTATTTAATCATCTCACATGGCTTTGATGGATTGCTGTTTGATCAAATTGCCCATGACGAATTTGCTGAATTGCAGTGGCCCTACTGTATATACTGTACAGGTAGGGCAGTTAGGAATGTATACATACAAGGTGCAGTTGAAATGGAAACATCTGTGCCGTGTTCTATAAATGTAACTCCTAAGTGTTGTGTAAATGTAACTCCTAAGTGTTGTGTAAATGTAACTCCTAAGTGTTGTGTAAATGTAACTCCTAAGTGTTGTGTAAATGTAACTCCTAAGTGTTGTGTAAATGTAACTCCTAAGTGTTGTGTAAATGTAACTCCTAAGTATTCTGTAAATGTAACTCCTAAGTGTTGTGTAAATGTAACTCCTAAGTGTTGAGGGACGGAGAGTCACACACATCCCAGACAGACCGTGTCAGTGTTGGGGAGTGTTAAGTTCTCGTATGGCCCTGGCGTTCGTAGCCCTCTCTGCTGAGCAGTTTGAGACGACTGCTAAGTTATCTGTCAGTTATTAGTTGCTGACCTCAGGCCTGTCCGTCTCCTCCCCCCCTAACCCTTCCCTGCAGCTGGGTGTTCATCCATGAGAAGGCCTACCAGGTGACCGACACAGGCATCGAGTCCTCCGTCATGACCAAGGTGAAGGGCTTCGGTTTCCTTAACAACCGCGTGATGGACGTGGCGGACTACGTGGTGCCGCCGCAGGTAGAGGTCACACCCCGACTCCCAGCTGCTAGTGATGACGATGGTAGTACTGATGCTGACCAGGACAAAGATAGGGGTTGAGTGTGCCGTTTAAGCAGCAGCCATAGGTCTATGCGTCAGTCGGCGCGTGTTAACGGCGTCCGCCGTGACTCTGTGTGTCTGTCAGGGAGCGGCTGTCTTCTGCATCATCACCAAACTGATCGTCACTGAGGACCAGGTCCAGGGGAGCTGCCCGGAGGTGAGTCTGATACACCTGCCTTCTCCAGACTCACAGATATGGCCCACGCCAAAAGTACTATTAGTTGTTTTGGCGCTGTACTCCTTCATTTTGGATTTAGAATGTAAGTTATAAATGATACAACGGCTGTGGAGTTGAACTGTGGACTGTCAGCTTTCATTTGAGGGTATTTTAATCCAAGAAGTGACCGTTTGACAAATTGCGTGGTCTAGCTAGATATAGGTTGTATTATTTGATGTGAGGTTTTATTTGGTTTTATCTGTCTTATTGTCACTGTTTAGACTATCCTCTCCACTTTGTAGAGGAATCTAGTCTACCTCGGAAACTATGGAAATATCCTTAAGTGTCTTTGTGGTCGACCTGTGGTTACTGGACAACTGACCAGTGCACCTAGTCTCCTAAGAGTCTAATATGCACATAGGGGTCACCTGGTCCGACACTACACCCTATTAGCTTCTTTACCACACAAATGGTAAATGGACTGCACTTATATAGCGCTTTTCCACCTTAGCGGCACTCAAAGCGCTTTACAATGGCCTCTCATTCACCCATTCACACACACATTCACACAGCAATGGCGGTAGCTGCCATGCAAGGTGCTAACCTGCTCATTGGGAGCAATTTGGGGTTAGGTGTCTTGCTCAAGGACACTTCGACATGTGGACAGTCGGAGCTGGGATTCGAACCACTGACCCTTCGATCATTGAACGACCCGCTCTACCAACTGAGCTACAGCCGCCCCACAATATCAGCTGTGTTTAGACCTCAGCTACCCTTTTGGAACAAACGATTCAGGGGAAAGGCTGGCGTTAACTAAATCAGTTAACCGGTCCACTCTACCTGCCTTGTGCAGATATATGAGGTTCTCTGGTTATATAGATTCATCCTCACATCATTGAATAGCTGGTTAGTACTCACCTGGGAATCTGGTTCCTCAACCTGAGAACACACAACGTTTTCTAACATTACTAATCAAGATACTTCTGTACAGGAATCCAAACCCGGGAGTAAGAGACTATATCAAGTGCACTGTTACCTCGCTCTGTCTGATTTCTTACCAGGAATTACAGGAATTACTGTATGCTTTGCCCGTCATAGACTTCTCTAGCCACTGCGTTTGTAGTAATAGTAGTTGTAAAACTTAATTTGCCAACAGGGCATTCGGTTTGTCAGCAGTAAAAAACACAACACACAATATCACAGTACCCAACAGACACACATTCAAAAACTAAACTATAACACATTTTACCAAGCAAGTTTGGGTAGACAAGCTGGTTTGACCTTTCACCTTTCTTACCTTTTGGAATTCAGCAGTGAAATCGTTGAGGTCGTGAAGGAGTGTTTGTATCTGTTGGTCTGCGGGAACCTGAAGGCTAATCTGAAACTCTAGGTGCTGTCAGACAGGATGGAGTCTGCTTTCCTTAACAACGGTGTTGAATCAGACAGACTCTTCTGTTCAGTACCAGTGATGAGGCTGCACACCTGGTTGCCTTGGTTACCGTAATGCCCTTTTCTGCTTCAAATTAAGAGACGCATACAAACAGATACGAGAAAATAAAATGACCCATTAAAGACAGTTACAGTATCCCCATGGAGACCATCTGCACTTCTAAAGAGGATTGTTATTTAGAAAAGAACAAAACAAACTCCATTTTACCGCTGCCTTAGATATTATTTTAAGTCCTTTAAGCCCTCCGATCCCTGGCGACCTTTTGGCAGAAAGAGGAAAGATTCCTGTTGTGCCTCCTGACACCAAATGAACCCTCAGTAACGATACAGATGCTGTTACTGTAAGTCCTAACCTACTTGTATAGATGCTAACCTATACATCCTCACCTACTTGTATAGATGCTAACCTATACATCCTAACCTATACATCCTCACCTACTTGTATAGATGCTAACCTATACATCCTAACCTATACATCCTCACCTACTTGTATAGATGCTAACCTATACATCCTAACCTATACATCCTAACCTATACATCCTAACCTACTTGTATAGATCCTAACCTATACATCCTCACCTACTTGTATAGACCCTAACCTATACATCCTAACCTATACATCCTAACCTATACATCCTAACCTACTTGTATATATCCTAACCTATACATCCTAACCTATACATCCTAACCTATACATCCTAACCTATACATCCTAACCTACTTGTATAGATCCTAACCTATACATCCTCACCTACTTGTATAGATGCTAACCTACAGTATACATCCTCACCTACTTGTATAGATGCTAACCTATACATCCTAACCTACTTGTATAGATGCTAACCTATACATCCTCACCTATACATCCTAACCTACTTGTATAGATGCTAACATATACATCCTAACCTATACATCCTCACCTATACATCCTAACCTACTTGTATAGATGCTAACCTACAGTATACATCCTCACCTACTTGTATAGATGCTAACCTACAGTATACATCCTAACCTACAGTATACATCCTAACCTATACATCCTAACCTATACATCCTAACCTATATATCCTAACCTATACATCCTAACCTATACATCCTAACCTATATATCCTAACCTATACATCCTAACCTATACATCCTCACCTACTTGTATAGATGCTAACCTATACATCCTCACCTACTTGTATAGATGCTAACCTATATATCCTAACCTACTTGTATAGATGCTAACCTACAGTATACATCCTCACCTACTTGTATAGATGCTAACCTATACATCCTAACCTACTTGTATAGACCCTAACCTATACATCCTCACCTACTTGTATAGATGCTAACCTATACATCCTAACCTACTTGTATAGATGCTAACCTATACATCCTAACCTACTTGTATAGACCCTAACCTATACATCCTCACCTACTTGTATAGATCCTAACCTATACATCCTAACCTACAGTATACATCCTCACCTACTTGTATAGATGCTAACCTATACATCCTCACCTACTTGTATAGACCCTAACCTATACATCCTCACCTATGCATCCTGACGTCTGTATTCATGACTGTGTGTTTGTGGTGTTTCCACCAGACTAATACGAGGTATCAGTGTGTCACGGACGCAGACTGCAGACAACATTTTGGGGCGATCCTGGGAAACGGTGAGTCCTACCTGCCCCTCTCTAAATATGTCCTACCTGCCCCTCTCTAAATGTGTCCTACCTGCCCCTCTCTAAATGTGTCCTACCTGCCCCTCTCTAAATGTGTCCTACCTGCCCCTCTCTAAATGTGTCCTACCTGCCCCTCATAAATGTGTCCTACCTGCCCCTCTCTAAATGTGTCCTACCTGCCCCTCTCGAAATGTGTCCTACCTGCCCCTCATAAATGTGTCCTACCTGCCCCTCTCGAAATGTGTCCTACCTGCCCCTCTCGAAATGTGTCCTACCTGCCCCTCTCTAAATGTGTCCTACCTGCCCCTCTCCAAATGTGTCCTACCTGCCCCTCTCCAAATGTGTCCTACCTGCCCCTCTCTAAATGTGTTCTGCCACAGCGCGTCTTCGCTATCGCTCATTTGTTTCCCTCTCTTTCTCTGTTCCTCTCCCATTTCTCTCCCCTCCTCCCTCCCTCCCTCCCTCCCTCCCTCCCTCCCTCCCTCCCTCCCTCCCTCCCTCCCTCCCTCCCTCCCTCCTCCCTCCCTCCTCCCTCCTGCTCAGGGGTGATCACCGGTGTGTGTTTGAACTCCTCTGGCGGAGCGACGGGGAGTTGTGAGATTGAGGGCTGGTGTCCTGCAGAGGTCGACACGGTCAAAAGGTCATCCCGTCCACACACACACGCAAACACACACACACACACACACACACACACACACACACACACAAACACACAAACACGCAGGCACGCACACACACACACACACACACAGAAATACTTAAATCACTTAAACCCCCACTCTCTTTCTCAGGACGCCAATGATCGACGTAAATAACTTCACCATCTTCATCAAGAACAGCATCCGCTTCCCTCTCTTTGATGTCACCAGGTGACTACCCATGATGCACCACCTTGCCGCCCAGTATCACACACTCTCATAGCAACAGTAGCCAAACGCAAAGGATCCAGCAATGATTTCTTAAGACAGCGCTGTTGAGCTGGAAAACGTTGATCTCTCTTACTCTCTCTTAATCTCCTATCCCCCCTGCATCTCTACCCGTCTCTCTTTCTCTCTCTTCCTCCCTCCCTCCTTCCCTCCTTCCTCTCCTGCAGGGGGAACTTCCTGTCCAATCTGAGCACTAACTACATCCGGCGCTGTACCTACGATCCCGACACCAACCCCTTCTGTCCCATCTTCAGTGTGAAGGACGTGCTACGCTTCACCGGGCAGAACATCTCCGCCATCGCCAACGCTGTGAGGGGCGCTCTCCTCCTCTCCTCCTCTCCTCCTCTCCTCCTCTCCTCCTCTCCTCCGCCTCTCTGTCCGTCCTCCTCGGCACTCTCTCTTCTCCTCCCCCCCCTCCGTTCCCCCTTTCTTTGGTCTGTTTTCTTTCCCGTAGCCTTCTCCTCTTCCCCTTGCTCGCCAACCAATCATTCTGTTTCTACTTTTCCAATTATCTCTTAATGTTTCTCTCTCTCCCTCTCTCCCTGTCTCTCTCTATGTCTCTCTCCCTCTCTCTCTTTTTCCCTCTCTCCCTGTCTCTCTCTCTCTCTCTCTCTCTCTCTCTCTCCCTGTCTCTCTCCCTGTCTCTCTCTCTCTCTCTCTCTCTCCCTGTCTCTCTCTCTCTCTCTCTCCCTGTCTCTCTCTCTCTCTCTCTCTCCCTGTCTCTCTCTTTGTCTCTCTCTCTCTATCTCTCCCTCTCTCTCTGTCTCTCTCTCTCTCTCTCTCTCCCTGTCTCTCTCTCTCTCTCTCTCTCCCTGTCTCTCTCTCTCTCTCTCTCTCTCTCCCTGTCTCTCTCTCTCTCTCTCTCTCTCTCTCTCCCTGTCTCTCTCCCTGTCTCTCTCTCTCTCTCTCTCTCCCTGTCTCTCTTTCTCTCTCTCTCTCTCTCTCTCTCCCTCTCTTTGTCTCTCTCTCTCTCTCTCTCTCTCTCTCTCTGTCTCTCTCTCTGTCTCTCTCTCTCTCTCTCTCTCTCTGTCTCTCTCTCTCTCTCTCTCTCTCTCTCTCTCTCTCTGTCAGGGTGGAGAGATAGGGATCAACATAGCCTGGAGGTGTAACCTGGACCTGAACATAGAGAAATGTTTGCCCGCCTACTCCTTCACGCGATTGGACAAGCCTTTTGAGAAGAACGCCGTTTCCAAGGGATACAACTTCAGGTGCCGTCCTCCCTAATGATGCAGGCGTCACGTCGTCTGGCGCCGGTCCGGCGTCTCCCTCCCTCCCTCCCTCCCTCCTCTCCTCCCTCCTCCCTCCTCCCTCCAGCCTCTCCTCCCTCCCTCCTCCCTCCCTCCCTCCAGCCTCTCCTCCCTCCTCCCTCCCTCCTCCCTCCCTCCAGCCTCTCCTCCCTCCCTCCTCCCTCCTCCCTCCCTCCTCCCTCCTCCCTCCTCCCTCCTCCCTCCCTCCAGCCTCTCCTCCCTCCCTCCTCCCTCCCTCCTCCCTCCCCTCCTCGTCCTCCTCCCTCCTCCCTCCCTCCCTCCTCTCCTCCCTCCCTCCAGCCTCTCCTCCCTCCTCCTCCCTCCTCCCTCCTCCTCCCTCCCTCCTCCCTCCCTCCTCTCCTCCCTCCCTCCAGCCTCTCCTCCCTCCTCCCTCCTCCCTCCTCCCTCCTCTCCTCGTCCTCCTCCCTCATGGTCACTCTGTCCACCTTCAATTCCCCAGATTTGCCAAATATTACAAGACGGACAACGGGACGGAGTTCCGCACTCTCCACAAGGCCTACGCCATCCGCTTCGACATCCTGGTCACTGGCAATGTGTGTGTGTGTGTGTGCGTGTGTGTGTGTGCGTGTGTGTGTGTGTGTGTGTGTGTGTGTAAGAGAGAGAGAGACAGTGATGGATGTGAATGGATGTGAATAGTGTGTGAATGGATGTGAATAGTGTGTGTGTGTGTGTGTGTGTGTGTGTGTGTGTGTGTGTGTGTGTGTGTGTGTGTGTGTGTGTGTGTGTGTGTGTTACTAGTGCTTCCAGTAGGTTCCTACAATAAGGCAGGTCTCTGTCTCCATAATTCCAGGCGGGGAAGTTCAGTACAGTCCCCACGCTGATCAACGTAGTGGCCGCCTTCACCTCAGTGGGACTCGTGAGTCACCTGCTCCGTACTGTATTGTGTGTGTGTGTCTCTGTGTGTGTGTGTGTGTGTGTGTTTGTGTGTGTGTGTGTGTGTCATATATTTGAGTGTGCAGTGCCAATTAAAATGCGCGGGGATTTGTTGTGATTGGCCATAGGGTACGGTCCTCTGTGATGTCATCCTTCTGAACTTCATGAAGGGGGCTGAACAGTATAAGGCCAAGAAGTTTGAGGAGGTACGTTTGTGTGTGTGTGTGTGTGTTTGTGTGTGTGTTTGTGTGTGTTTGTGTGTGTGTTTGTGTGTGTGTTTGTGTGTGTGTTTGTGTGTGTGTGTGTTTGTGTGTGTGTGTTTGTGTGTGTGTTTGTGTGTGTGTTTGTGTCGGACGGAGAACGGATGAGTCTCAAACCCGTGTCTCTATGCTTTCTCTCTACTTCGTCCTCCCCGTCCTCTCCTCCTCTCCTCCTCCTTTCCTCTCCTCCTCTCCTCCCCCTTTCCTCTCCTCCTCTCCCCCTCCTCTCCTCCTCTCCTCCTCTCCCCGTCCTCTCCTCCTCTCCCAGGTGACAGAGGAGCAGATTGAGCAGAGTGTGCTGAGTGTGGGATGCAACTCGCAGGAGGACCCTAGCAGCCAGCTGTCAATCAAACAGGAGAAGAGCTTCGAGGACTTGGGAGCTCGCTACATTGATATGCCTGTCTGACTGACAGGCGCTTTCAGCCAATCGATGGAAGGATAGGAGCCTCCTCTCCGCCCCTCTACTCTCGAGTGTCCACTTCCTCTCTTGGACTTTAAAAGGAGAGGCGAAGGACCCTTGCACTTATCATACGGGAAAAAAACCAACAACCAAATATTAGCAAACAATGTTTATACCCATTGCATTGATATATAGCTCCCCATTATCCTTCCACCACATACAGTAGCTCCTATACACACAGTCCAAGCTTTCACCTGACCATGCAGTGTGTGAATGTGTTCTGTAGACTGATATAGTGTTGAGTGAGTAGTGTTGAGTAGTGTTGTGTTTGAGGAGTAGAGGCGAGGGAGGCAGCATGGCTTCAGGTCAGTATTGCTGTTTTAATGCCAAACGACTGATATCCTGGATCTTGTATGTATGTAGTGTGTACACTTGTGCATGCACGCGCGCACACACACACACACACACACACACACACACACACACACACACACACACACACACTCTTCGCCCCTCCTCCCCTTACTACTGACACTCACGGGACTGACAGCTAAAGAGCTTCCTAATGGCATTAAAACACCACTCATAATGACTGAGAGAGAGAGAGAGAGAGGGAGAGAGTGAGAGAGAGAGAGAGAGAGAGAGAGAGAGAGAGAGAGAGAGAGAGTGTTGAGTGTGTGTTGTGGTTTTAAATAGCCCAGTCTTAGTGAATGTCTGGCACAGAGGGACATGCTAATGGACTCTGAACATTTAAAAACATAAGGATCACATAACATGGTCTCACTTCTCTTGTCATGAATACCAGTTGAGCGGAGCAATATCTTCTCAATATTTCTCCCTCATCTCATTCCTGAGTCGCGCACGTCAACATGATCAGTCGACAGAGCTGGACACCAAACATCCAAAACAAAAACTTACAAGAGATATTATCTCTCCCTGATACAGTATCTGTCTTCTACATTTCCACTACTGAGATGCCTACTGTATATGCATTATGCATGCGCACACACACACGCGCACACACACACACACAAACACACACACTCTCTCATCTTACTTTCTCACGTGGGGCTCATCAATGCACTTGAACATACATTAAGCTTGAGAGCTTCTTGCTGTGACAGTGAGAGCAGACTGGCAGTCATACTAACTGTATCCTGATGGATGTGAATGCTGTTCTATCATCTGTACAGATATAATAAACGGATGTCCCCATGATGGACTGGTGGATGGGTTGATGGGTTGTTCAGAGTAATGAAGTAATTACCCCAGAGGCATCTGTACTACTGACTGCCGGAAGCAAACCTGATGAACAGGATTCATCTGTTGTTAAAATGCATACCTGGTACAGTGTGCGTTGTTACCTGGTGGCGTGTGTTTGTTTGGTGGTTGGTTTATTTATTTGTTAGCAGGACTATGCAAAAACGACCAGACTGATTTACATGAAACTTGGAGTGTAGCATGGGTCAGGTTAGAATTTGATTAGGATCATCAGTTTGATTTGCATAAACGTTTGTGCAAACACATGCAAAAATGCACGCAAATAAACATGCACACCTGAGCATCATGCACAACCACACACGCACGCGCGCACACACACACACGCACACACACACACGCAAACACACGGTCGTCAAGCTCATGGGTTGAGCTGTAGCAGATACGATTGGAACCCGTCTGTCGTAATGAAGTCATTTTTAAGACTCAATGTAGACATTTGACTTTCAAACACTTTAATATCACAACACCCAAGGTTGTCATCAAGACATCATTTTCACCATCAGTTCAGCTCGCAGTTCAGACGGAGACAACGTTGACACATTCAAACAAAGAGATACCAGTCAGAGAGAGAGAGAGAGAGAGAGTCAGTGTCTCGGGTTCCTGCTGGTCTTCCTCCTCTTCAGAGCTAGGATCCAGGCTGGGAGAGAGTGGCGCGGTGCTGCTGACACAACCTCCTCTTCCTCCCGCATCCCAGCGTCTTCCTCCTCTGCCAACGACTCCTCCTCCGTCCCAGAATCCTCCTCTTCCTCCTCCGGGACAGAGACGCTGGGCGCTATGGTAACCACCTCCTCGGAGAACCTCACACGACGCGTGTCCGACATTCGTCTCTGAGAGAGAGAGAGAGAGAGAGAGAGGGAGAGAGAGAGAGAGAGAGAGAGAGAGGGAGAGAGAGAGAGAGAGAGAGGGAGAGGGAGAGAGAGGGTAGGGAGAGAGAGAGAGGGAGAGAGAGAGAGAGAGAGAGAGAGAGAGAGAGAGACAGTAGGGGAGTGTGGAGAAAATCAGTGGACACCTGGCCTGGTTAAAGTTTGTTTAATCGTATCTGATTGGACCAGTGCCGGAGCTGACCACAAGGTGGCAGTGTGATGAGGAGCGTTGGAGAGTCACAGCATCTGCCCTTATGCAGACTCACTACAGGACGCCTGGGTTGCTGCTTCACACACATGAGGAGAATCTTAACAGATCTCAAACAAGCACAGTGTGTTAAAAACGTCTCATCACACACTTCAGGATATTATCGTTCCTGAGGGAGCAGTGAACCACTGGTCTCGCCGTCTCACTTGTACAGTAGTGATCTAAATACATCCATGTCTAAATATCAAACATGTTGGATTTTATCAGGGCTGTCCCGATGGGTCTGCAAGCCGATCAGGAGGTATAAGATTGGACCCCACACATTACAAGGAGGCATCACAAGGAAATAATAGAGCAAAGTTTTACCTCTAGGGACTAATAAGCTATGGAACTCTATGAAGGTGATAACGAATATGAACACAAAGAAGAAGCACGTCGTCACTATTGATGATCTACAAAAAGCTCATGAGTTGAATGATTTTTTATCTTAGGTTTGAAACGAAGGACTTTTCTTTGGAATGTAATAATGTGCTTGAGACTATTTCTGCCTCAGGATGGTAGTTGACCCACTCAAGGTTCAGTCTCGTTTCAGGGGTACATGCACAAAGAAGTCTTCAGGTCCAGATGGCATCTCTGCTTTTCTTTTAAACCCCTGTGCAGAAGAGCTAACCAGAGCATGGTGCCTCCAGCTCTCATACTCTCCCTGCCCTCTGGAAAAAAGTCCATCATTGTTCCAGTTCCAAAGAAACCTTGTCCGACTAAAAATAATGACTATAGACCTGTGGCCCTGACTTCGACTGTTATGAAATGCTTTGAAAGATACATGGTGTGTGCACTAAAAGCAGAGGTCAAATCAGAACTAGGCCCATTTCAGTTTGCCTACAGGCAAGGGCGGAGCACGGATGATGCCATTAACAGCATCACCCATTCTGCCATCAAGCACCTGGAAGACTCCAAGTCCTGCACGCCTACTGTTTGTTGATTTCAGCTCTGCTTTCAATACGATGCTGACTCATTTGATGATCACAACACTGAAACAGATGAGTGTCAACCCTTTTATAACCAAATGGTATTCTTCATTTTTAACCAATCGAACCCAGTGTATTAGAGTTAACAGTACAGTTTCGGGAGCCAGATCAATGAGCACAGGGGCCCCACAGGGCTGTGTTAGCTCACCAGTCCTCTTTACATTATACACAAACGACTGCAGAAACACCCGCCCTGGTAACTTTTAAATTCTCAGAGGACACTGCTATCCTTGGCCTACTGCATAAGGACACAAGTCCTACAGCCTACCTTGACGAGATAGAGAGGTTTGGGCAGTGGTGTGACGCCAACTACCTCATGCTCAATATAAAGACCCAGGAGACGATCCTGGACCCCAGGGCAGTGAGGGACCACAGCCCAGTGATCAAACACGGGGAAGCCATCTCTGAGGTCTGCTCATATAAATACATGGGTGTTCATCTAGACAATACATTCAGCTGGAACACCCATGTGGAAAGCTTATGTTCTCGTTTACAGCAGAGATGATACTTTCTGCGCAGACTCAGGGTGCATGGGGTGGACCAGAAGATCCTGTTCCTATTTGACCAGGCTGTATTAGAGAGCATTGTTAGGTATGGGATGTCTGCATGGTACGGCAACCTTAGTGTGAAGCTGAAATCCAAGCTTGCTCGCCTGGTCCAGACTGCCATGAAAGTCATGGGGAGGGAGGAACATCAGTCTCTCCAGTCCTTGTATGAGCAGTCTGTTTCCAGGCAGACTCAGGGTATATTGTCTGACCCGTCCCATGCTCTACATACCCAATTCCAGCTTTTGCCCTCGGGCAGACGGTACAAGGCTCCCAGCTGGAAACTGAATCGTTTTAAATACTAATTTGTGCCGACCGCAGTTAGAATGTTGAATGGGGTCAAATGAAGGAATGAAGTTGTGCAATAGTCAAAGGTGTTTTCTTCTCTTGTTTTCACTGGGGCAAGTGCAATGTGGGTTGTGTGCAATAGTCTATGTATGTGCAATGTGTTGTGTTGTGTTGTGTGTTGTGTATGTGCAATGTGTTGTGTTGTGTATGTGCAATGTGTTGTGAGTAATATGTCTAATGTGTTGTGTATGTGCAATGTGTTGTGGACAACGTGTTGTGTGTAGTATATATATGTGAGACGTGTTGTGTGTTAATAAAGCTTTGATTGATTGATTGTCCTCCTCTGTTTCTATGTATAGAGTTGATTTGTGCAGCAAACGAGTCCAAGACAAATTCCCCTGAGGGGACAATAAAGTATATTCTATTCTATTCTATTCTATTCTACTAGATCATCTGGGCTGAACATCGGTACCGACCAACGTTCCACACCAGATTTCACCTCAGATTGTCGGGAGGGGTGAATCGGGGATAAATCAGCCCCAAAATCCCCTAGTGTGAGACCGCCCTTACCTTTTTGGTCACCGTTTCCATGGAGACGGAGGACTCGGAGTCGCGGGACACCGAGTGTTTCAGCACGCCGCGGTAGGCCGGTGCAGGGGGGCGGGGCATCGAGGAGGAGGAGGGGGAGGAGGAGGGACTAGGAGCGCCCGGGGGACAGAGAGGCGTCGCAAGTCTATCGTCCTCCTCCGTCCCTCCCTCGAGGGGGTCCCAGGCTTGGCCGACCGCCGTCTTCGTCCCTCCCTCGTCCCCCTCCCAGGCTTGGCCGACCGCCATCTTCGTCCGCCTGCATCTGTTCTCGTCCTCCGTCCCCGTCTCTCTCTGCTCCCCCCGTCCTCTCCTGTCCTGGGCCTGGTGCGCTCTCTTCCGGTGCAGATGGACTCTGCTCTTCAGGGACGCGTTGTCCAGGAACGCCTCCTGCTGTGACACAAGGACATCACATCTCAACACCCGTCACACTGGGAAACATAACATTTACAAAGTCTAGTATTAAGCCACCTCTGATGATCGGTACGAAAGGGTTTGCTACTCATGCACTTTGCTTTCAGCTCTAGATGATGCTCTTGGTCACTTGTTTAGAAAGCAGATCACTTGTGAGTTCTGGTGAGTAATAGTACACTGACTACCTACATTAAATGCAATTATTGTATGTCGCTTTGGATAAATGTGTCTGCTAAATGGCTATAAACGGTTTGTTAGGCATTGAGGTGATGTCATTTTGGGGGGACTGTTGAGCATTCTGTGGCGTTTGAGGGGTTTTATTTTACCTGGATGAAGGAGAAGTCTGGCTGAGGAGCAGGATTGGCCCTTGCCTCGTCGTGCCTGGGTTGTGATTGGACATCACTGTGTTCCATTGGTTCTGATTGGATCGCCTCGCCTTCGGCATTGTGTTCATGGACGAGACTCGATTCTGATACATCCATGCTCACAGGTACAGGGACGTCAGTGGACCGCTGCGTTGTGTCTCGCTCAGAAACCCGGCCAGAAACTCTGAAGTCCCACTGAGGGTTTGTAGTCCCTGATTCGCTCTGCATGTTCATGGTCAATGCCGATTGGTCAATCCGCTGGCTCTGAGGCCCCTGGTTGGCACGTGGCCGATTAGGGTCGGCCTCATCCGGTCTTTGATTGGCTGAGCCGTCCGTTTGGGCGGGGTTGACGAAGCTGGCCCACTCCTGACCTGTGAGGATCTCGTCCAGCAAGCTGAATGAGCCCAGGCTGAAGTCCAGGTCGGTGGAGGATCTGGTATGAAGCATGAAACATTTATAGACACACCATTCACCAAACAATTCACTTCTGTCGTTGTCCCCAATGGTGGGAACTAAGAAGTGATTGTGTGTGTGTGTGTGTGTGTGTGTGTGTGTGTGTGTGTGTGTGTGTGTGTGTGTGTGTGTGTGTGTGTGGGGGGGGGGGTTAGTGACAGTAACTGTCAGTAAGGGCGTGCCTGACCCATTAAAGAGGAGTGAGCAGCTCAGTATCACTGTGACTAACGTCTCTGCTATGACAACCTCTCTACACACACATACCACACATAGCTGACTCAAACATTAAATACCAATCAGGATACGGTACACAGCACCTGGAGTTGTCCCAGTTGACAGGAACCCAAGGTTTTTCCTGGTCGCGTGCAGTCAGAGAAGACGCAGTGTCCCAGTGATAAAGACTGGTGTTCAGGTCAGATTAAAACACATTAGTGTGTACAGTAGCAACCGACACACACTAGACTGAACGTCTGCTTGTCAGTTTACCTGCAGTGACCCACTGTGAAGCCTTCTTCTGATTGGCTAGGCAGGGCCTCACCCTGGACCTCTCCGATAGGTGCCCGAGGCGTCCTATCGCCATTGGACATTTTCGCGACATCACCCTCTGCGACGGACGCCCGGTTTTCACCGGAGAGCTCCTAAATCGAAACGGTTTGAAGCAATCTTCAAATGTGTATGTAGAATTTGTTGCATATCACTGTAAAATAATGCATTTGCTGAGCTCGTACAACCCAACATGTCGGTTCATAGTGTGGATTGAGATGAACACTTGATCAAAGTTGACACACTTGTACTTACGTTAACATCCGTCTCCCTTCTCTTTCCACCGGCTTCTGTTCCTCTCTTGAAACCACCGTGCTTCTCCCTCCACCTCTCCTTGATCCTCCGAGTCCATCTCTTCGCCGAGCTCTCCGACACTCTCTTTTTCTTTCTGCTCGCTAGTGAGGTGCTTCCTCCTGCACCCTGATTGGATACGAACACCCCCACGCCACCGCTCTGTGCCGAATCCCCCGAACCCGTGTCCCTCAGACTCTCTGCTGGGCTCCCTGTGTCCAGACCGGGGTAGCTGGGTCTCAAGGACCACACGTAGACCCGGGGCGTGAAGCCAGACTCTGCGTGGACCGGAGAGGGACCGGCGTGGTTCTGATTCTGTCCAGGGGTTCTGGAGTTCCCTGTGGCCTCGGTGGCCTCGGTGACCGCGGCGCGGCCGACCTGACTGGCGGGCGAGGAGATCAAGCGTGCCAGTCCCGGGGACGAGGGGCTACCTATGACAGGAGTGACGTCATCATAACGAATAGGTGACGATGACCCCAGACAAACCTGCTTGTAATGGTGACTTGGAACACCAGTGTCTGTCGATTCTGCCTCCCGACCCCGATTCTGGCCCCTCCCCTCTCTCCCTGACCGCCCCCCTGTATGAGAGGGCTGTTCGTCAGACCCGCCGCCCTTGAGGGAGATCTTCAGCTTCCTCCTCTTCAGGTGAGGAACGTTCTCTCCCGTCTTCCTACAGGATATGACATCACCGCCTATGTCCGTCAGGGGCAGGTCCCCGTTAGTGCCGCTGGGAAAACATTGTCCGCTCAGCGCTCCTGTTGGGGTAGCCACCGGCCGCGGTAGCCGTCCCGAACCGTCCATCTCCCCCACACGACTGTCGGCGTTCTCCGTAGGAGAGGGGGGGGTGGGCGGGACACCCAGGGATACGCAGGGGGGCAGCGGCGGCGCCGCCGGTTCCCCAGGCCAGTCAGACGCGGCCCCGTGGGCCGTCGCGTCTTCGGGAACGCTTGCCCCGAAATCGCCGTCCCACACCGGAATCCCAAACTCCTCCCGGGAGTCCCATCTCCTCATCTCACGCCCCCCTATGGCCCCGGGCCCTTTGATGTAGCGGACGCCGTCGGCCCCGGGTCCCCTCCCGCCGGTGCCCCGCCCCGGGTCTTGTGCGGCGGAGGCGGGGCCCGGATGGCGCGGTCGTCCCTGGGCGTCGGGGCCCGGTTGGAGCCTCAGTCTCTGGAGCATGGACTGGAGCAGGGCCTGGGTGTCGGTGGGAGAGCGTGGCTTAGACATTCAGATTCTGCACTCTCACATTAGATCCCACCGGGCCACTGACCCCAGACCAGCCCACAGAGAGAGAGAGAGAGAGAGAGAGAGAGAGAGACCAGCCCACAGAGAGAGAGAGAGAGAGAGAGAGAGAGAGAGAGAGAGAGAGAGAGAGACCAGCCCACAGAGAGAGAGAGAGGGGGCTCTTCCCCAGAGAGAGAGGGGTTGATGCTGAGCGAACTGAAAAGGTTGCATGTGGAATATTCCGCAAGCGTGTGTGTGTGTGTGTGTGTGTGTGTGTCCTCAGTCTCAATTCAGTGTTTGGTCCTGCTGGAAAGTCTCCTTTTAGGAAGCACGTCCAGGTCGAGGTCTTCCTTCAACCACGTCCAGCTCGCTGTCTTCCTTCACATTCCCGTCTTTGTCCATTTCCAGGTTTCATAAGCTTGCTCCGCAAAGTGTCCACGCGTGGGTCAACTTTCTTCAGCCCCAAATCATTTGTTATTGTCTCTTAACATTCCTTCAACTCTCCCTCCACAGTTTGCTCCTTGAAACCCTCTGTGTGTTCTTGAAACCCTCTGTGTGTTCTTGAACAAGTTTCGATGTCTCGGCCTCCATGGGTCGTCTGAGCAGTGACAGAAACAGCAGGGCTAAAAACAGCTCAGGCTGCGTCCGTCTCTCCAAACACTCCCTCTCTCTCGAACCTTGTATCTCTCTCCATGGAGCTGACATGTGTCCCTGTGTGTTCTTAGTGGTGTGGCGGTTCTCTCTCTCCTCTCCAGGAATGATCCCCAGTCACCAGTGGGAGGAAGAAGGCAGTGTGGCAGACGTCACACAGACCTCCCAGACACACCCAGACCAACGAGAAAGACCTGTGAGGCTGGATAACTGTGCCGGCCATATCATAATAAGCAATAGGGACTCTCACTCTCTCACTCCCCTGTTTCTCTCTCTCTCTCTCTCACACACACACACTCTCTCTCTCCCTTTCTGTGACATGCACACACCCTTTTTCTCTTCACATTGTGGTCACAGGGCCTTTTGGTTTGCCCAACTTGCTATTTATGTCTGAGCCTGAAGAGTAGGCCTAGGAATGAAATTACCACTACACGTCTCATCAGAAAATGGTTAGCCTATATCTCATAGAAGTGAAATGTTGCAGCTTTAACCTGCCAAAATGAGTTCAATATGTGAAATGTCCTCAAAGAAACCATGATACGTAAAAGCATGTGTGGACTTAAGATGAACATTTTTGATTATCAACCCATTTGTGGAGAAATGAGAATTGTGAAATGTCCATGTAAATGCCGCGTTCTCTCTCTGCGCAGGCGCACTGTCACCAAGAACACGCCCATTCGGTCGTCTGATTGGTCAGTAAAGACGCGGCTTTGAAGTAAACATTGTGAGTAGCTACCGTGGCTATGCTAACTAGCTAACTTTTTACACTGCTTTGGTGTTTGAGATTTAGCGGAAACATTACAAAAATAAAACATGAAATGCAAATATATTCCCGCATGCATGTATTTAGCTGAGGAAGAATGGTCTGAATCACCCTGCTGCTGGTTGACCCGGCTTGTTAGCAGCTAGCATGCTAACGCTAGTGGCAGCTTAGGGTGCGTTCGTTTAGAACTGGGAGGTGCAAATTGCGATTTGCTACTAGGAATGATTAAATAAAACACCACATGAACTCACACTTCCTCGTCGTGAATTCGGATATGTTTCTCAGCCCCCAGTTGCTCGAATGCACTAGATATAACTAGATAACTGTGATATAATGGTATATAGATATAACTAGGTAACTGTGATATAATGGTATATAGATATAACTAGGTAACTGTGATATAATGGTATATAGATATAACAAGGTAACTGTGATATAATGGTATATAGATATAACTAGGTAACTGTGATATAATGGTATATAGATATAACTAGGTAACTGTGATATAATGGTATATAGATATAACTAGGTAACTGTGATATAATGGTATATAGATATAACAAGGTAACTGTGATATAATGGTATATAGATATAACAAGGTAACTGTGATATAATGGTATATAGATATAACTAGGTAACTGTGATATAATGGTATATAGATATAACAAGGTAACTGTGATATAATGGTATATAGATATAACTAGGTAACTGTGATATAATGGTATATAGATATAACTAGGTAACTGATATAATGGTATATAGATATAACTAGGTAACTGTGATATAATGGTATATAGATATAACTAGGTAACTGTGATATAATGGTATATAGATATAACTAGGTAACTGTGATATAATGGTATATAGCTTGAATGCACACAGGTCGGAGGCAGGTATTTTGCCACTTGCGACTTGCCACCTCCGACCACAAACGAATGCACCATAACTACTAGAGTAGGAAAGTCGCCAGAAAGATGCAGAAGAAGTTTGAGAATAAACCCCCCTATCTCTCTGATACACGTTTTCTATCTTTCAGACGTTGCAGCTAACGTTAATGTGACACCTGCATGGTGAAATCAAACATCCCACATCCAGCTGTGTGTTCCCTCCAGAGATGGACTGCGTGGTGACCGGGGGGAATGTGAAAGGTATCTGATCAGATAATCAGACCATAT
The DNA here is from genome assembly GCF_949987555.1 of Borostomias antarcticus. Classification (NCBI taxonomy): domain Eukaryota; kingdom Metazoa; phylum Chordata; class Actinopteri; order Stomiiformes; family Stomiidae; genus Borostomias; species Borostomias antarcticus. The sequence goes on from NC_140249.1 coordinate 1,183,373, forward strand.
CGCCCCACCTTGCTGCATAGCTTGTCATTGTTAGTAGGGTGCTTTCATGTGTATCCAACATGTTTATTTGGAGTGTACTGTGTGTGTGTGTGTGTGTGTGTGTGTGTGTGTGTGTGTGTGTGTGTGTGTGTGTGTGTGTGTTTATTTGTTTACAGTCCTGGCCAAGGCCATCCATTCTCTTTCCAGGATAGGTGATGAGCTATACCTGGAGCCCCAGGAGGATGGGGTGAGTTGTCACACACACGTCAGTCACAGACACACACGTCACAGACACACAAGTCACGGACACCCACACGTACGCTACTGTAGGACTGATTAACACCTGTCTGTCTTCTAGCTGGCCCTGCGGTCTGTAAACTCCTCACGCTCTGCGTACGCCTGCTTCCTCTTTGCACCGCTCTTCTTCAGCAGGTAAGTTTGTGTGTGTGTGTGAGAATGATCATGTCTTACCCTGTGTCTCTGTGATGTGAGGTAAACGTGTGTGTGTGTGTGTGTGTGTGTGAGAGTGATCATGTCTAACCCTGTGTCTCTGTGAGGTAAACGTGTGTGTGTGTGTGTGTGTGAGAATGATCATGTCTAACCCTGTGTCTCTGTGAGGTAAACGTGTGTGTGTGTGCGCGCGCACGCGTTACTGAGAGTCTAGCCCTGTGTGAGGTAGGGTGTTTGTGAGAGTGATCATGTTAACCATTTGTGAGTGTGTGAGACTGAGAGACAGATATGATGACATCTCCCATTCTTTCACAGATACACCATCCCCATGGGACATGCCTTCCGCTGCAAGATGGCTATCAAGGTACTGAGAGGCCCATGTACCCACAGTGCACACAACAACGTCTGCTTCTAACACACTCTCCCCCCCTGGAGGGCCTCGGACCTGCTTCTAACACACTCTCCCCCCTGGAGGGCCTCTGCTTCTAACACACTCTCCCCCCTGGAGGGCCTCGGACCTGCTTCTAACACACTCTCCCCCCCTGGAGGGCCTCGTACCTGCTTCTAACACACTCTCCCCCCCTGGAGGGCCTCGTACCTGCTTCTCACACACTCTCCCCCCTGGAGGACCTCTGCTTCTAACACACTCCCCCCCCTGGAGGGCCTCTGCTTCTAACACACTCTCCCCCCTGGAGGGCCTCTGCTTCTAACACACTCTCCCCCCTGGAGGGCCTCGTACCTGCTTCTAACACACTCTCCCCCCCTGGAGGGCCTCGTACCTGCTTCTAACACACTCTCCCCCCCTGGAGGGCCTCGTACCTGCTTCTAACACACTCTCCCCCCTGGAGGGCCTTGTACCTGCTTCTAACACACTCTCCCCCCTGGAGGGCCTCGTACCTGCTTCTAACACACTCTCCCCCCCTCTCTCCGTCAGTGTGTGCAGGCTGTGTTCAAGTCGCTCTCCTCTCTGGAGAAGACTGTGGAGAAATGCCACATCCAGCTGGATGGAGAGAAGAGCCGCCTCACCTTCACCCTGCACTGCAAACATGGTAGTACACCCCCCCCCTCCCCCACACACCCCTCCAAACATGGTAGTACACCCCCCCTCCCCCACACACACCTCCAAACATGGTAGTACCCCCCCCCCTCCCCCACACACACCTCCAAACATGGTAGTACACCCCCCCCCTCCCCCACAACACACCTCCAAACATGGTAGTACACCCCCCCCCTCCCCCACACACACACCTCCAAACATGGT
>NC_140249.1:1190262-1192762 GCF_949987555.1 Borostomias antarcticus
TGAAGCATGATGGTGGTAGTGTGATGGCGTGGGCATGTATCAGTGAAGCATGATGGTGGTAGTGTCATGGCGTGGGCATGTATGGCCGCCAATAGAACTGGTTCCCTTGTATTTATTGATGTGAACGCTGACAAAAGCAACAGGATGACTTCTGACGTGTTTCAGGGAACATTATCTGCTCATATTCAGCCAAATGCTTCAGAACTCATTGGACGGCGCGTCATAGTACAGATGGACAATGACCCGAGGCATATTGCGAAAGCAACCAAAGAGTTTTTCAAGGCAAAGAAGTGGAATGTTCTGCGATGGCCAAGTCAATCTGAATCCAATTGAGCATGTATTTCACTTGCTTCAGGCACAACTGAAGGGAACCCGTCCAAAGAACAAGAAGGAACCAGAGACAGTCACAGTAGAGGCCTGGCAGAGCATCACCAGGGACCAAACCAGGCTCTGGTCATGTCTTTGGGCTCCAGACTTCAGGCTGTCATTGACTGCAAAGGATTTGCAAACAAATATTAAAAATGACAATTTGATTGTTAATTTGTCCAATTACTTTTGGTCCCTTAAAAAGACAGGTACCACATATAAAATGTGTTGTTATTCCTACAGTACACAGCTCACCTGGTTTGGATGTAAATACCCTCAAATTAAAGCTGAAAGTCTGCGCTTAAAGCACATATTGAATGTTTCATTTCAAATCCATTGTGGTCGTGTACAGAGACAATATGATGAAAAGTGTCAAAATATTTATGGACCTAACTGTACAATAGCAGCCTGATACGTACCGCACTCACTTACACACTACACTGCATATACACACACTCACTTACACACTACACTGCATATACACACACTCACTTACACACTACACTGCATATACACACACTCACTTACACACTACACTGCATATACACACACTCACTTACACTACACTGCATATACACACACTACACTGCATATACACACACTCACTTACACACTACACTGCATATACACACACTCCTTACACACTACACTGCATATACACACACTCACTTACACACTACACTACATATACACACACTCACTTACACACTACACTGCATATACACACACTCACTTACACACTACACTGCATATACACACACTCACTTACACACTACACTGCATATACACACACTCACTTACACACTACACTGCATATACACACACTCACTTACACACTACACTGCATATACACACACTCACTTACACACTACACTGCATATACACACACTCACTTACACACTACACTGCATATACACACACACTCACTTACACACTACACTGCATATACACACACTCACTTACACACTACACTGCATATACACACACTCACTTACACACTACACTGCATATACACACACTCACTTACACACTACACTACATATACACACTCACTTACACACTACACTGCATATACACACACTCACTTACACACTACACTGCATATACACACACTCACTTACACACTACACTGCATATACACACACTCACTTACACACTACTCTGCATATTCACTGTATATACACCGACTGCACTTTTTTGTGTTTATTGTTCTTCTTCTTAGCTTATCTTTCTTTGGCACTAGTATTCTGTCCTCGCTCTTTGCACTGTCCTGCCTCGTCTGCACCCTGTCCTGTCTCGTCTGCACCCTGTCCTGCCTCGTCTGCACCCTGTCCTGTCTCGTCTGCACACAGTCCTGTCTCGTCTGCACCCTGTCCTGTCTCGTCTGCACCCTGTCCTGTCTCGTCCTGCACCCTGTCCTGTCTCGTCCTGCACCCTGTCCTGTCTCATCTGCACCCTGTCCTGTCTCGTCTGCACCCTGTCCTGTCTCGTCTGCACCCTGTCCTGTCTCGTCTGCACCCTGTCCTGTCTCGTCTGCACCCTGTCCTGTCTCGTCTGCACCCTGTCCAATGTTGTCTCCATGTTATGCACCACGACCGAAAGCAAATTCCTAGTACGTTGAAAAACTCCATTGCAATAAATCAATTGTGATTGTGACAGACGAAGGGAGAGTGGGTTAAGAGGAATACCTTCATACCTGAGAGGGTGAGTCAGTGAGACAGAGACTAGGTGTGGGACAGAGACTGGGTGTGAGACAGAGACTAGGTGTGAGACAGAGACTAGGTGTGAGACAGAGACTAGGTGTGAGACAGAGACTAGGTGTGGGACAGAGACTAGGTGTGAGACAGAGACTTGGTGTGGGACAGAGACTTGGTGTGGGACAGACTAGGTGTGGGACAGACTAGGTGTGGGACAGAGACTTGGTGTGGGACAGAGACTAGGTGTGGGACAGAGACTAGGTGTGGGACAGACTAGGTGTAGGACAGAGACTAGGTGTGGGACAGAGACTAGGTGTAGGACAGAGACTGGTGTGGGACAGACTAGCTGTGGGACAGACTAGGTGTGGGACAGAGACTGGGTGTGAGACAGAGGAGCAGATGGATGTGTTTGCTTCAGCCCTACCGTAGCAGAAGAC
>NC_140249.1:1200262-1220262 GCF_949987555.1 Borostomias antarcticus
GTGTGTGTGTGTGTGTGTGTGTGTGTGTGTATCGAGGGTTTATGCATGTTGTCTAGGTGGGCTCTGGGAGAAAATAATGTTGTTGATGTTAATGTTATGTTATTGAAAATAAAACCTGGTCTAAATTAATATAAAATCTCTTGAAATATACCAACCAGTCATTTAAGTAATGTGTAGATATTCACCAGACAACACCTTCATGATGACTAGTTTATGGATAATGCTGATTTGAATTATTTTCTGTTAAACATCAATTATTCAGTGAAATCAGCTGATGCAGGATAGACATTCGAAGGAATCAAATAAATTCTGTCTCATGCAATAATTCAATCTAAAGAGTGTAATAAATAAATAATGTAATAATAATAAAGAAAGAAATAGTGGGAATATCACAAGTTGGGCTAGCTTGTAGAAGCTAGCCCAACTTGTGATATTCCCAACATTTCTTTCTTAAATAATAAGAATAACTAGAAAGTACATTTCCTGGAGAAAATGTGAGGTGGGCTAGCATCTGCAGCTGTATGTAACAGCTACTGCTAGAACTACTACGGACTAGGCAATCTCCATGCACCCACCAGCGAAGACCGTGCGTCTCTAGCCCACTCAGGGGCTGAGTTGTGGGGTCTGTGGCGTGGACAGTGGCATGGTGGTGAGACTCCGCCCCCTCAGGTCAGAGCTGGTCGAGGACAGTGTAGCAGTAGCTGTGGAGGTGTTGCAGTAGGTGTTTGTTACGTGTAAGTACTGCTAGTACTGTTGAGTGTAAGTACTGCTAGTACTACACTCAAAAATAGATTAGACCACTCATCATAACTCATAGTTTTATTGAGTTCAATAGCTGAAAGAGGAGAAAATATATTAATATGAGTTTGCAGCCTGAAAAAGAGTGTCATTATGAATATTTCTTTGAATATAAGGAAGGAAGAAAGAAAGAAAGAAAGAAAGAAAGAAAGAAAGAAAGGAATGAAGGGAAGGAAGGATGGAAGGAAGAAAGGAAAGGAAGGAAGGAAGGAAGGATGGAAGGATGGAAGGAAAGAAAGAAAGAAGGAAGGAAGGAAGGAAGGAAGGAAGGAAGGAAGGAAGGAAGGAAGGAAGGAAGGATGGATGGAAGGATGGATGGATGGATGGAAGGAAGGAAGGAAGGAAGGAAGGAAGGACAGAAGGGGGGGAAGGGAAGGGAAGGGAAGGGAAGGGAAGGGAAGGGAAGGGAAGGGAAGGACGGACGGACGGACGGACGGACGGACGGACGGACGGACGGACGGACGGACGGACGGACGGATGGAAGGAAGGATGGAAGGAAGGAGGGAAGGAAGGAATGAATATGAATGCTACCACAGTAGTCATAAAAGGGTGCCTGTACAGAGAGCCTGCACGTGTCCCCAAATTCAAATCCCAACTGACACTGTGAGCATCCTCTCATTCACTTCAATGGAAAGGCATGCCGGCTTCAGACAGCTCTCTCTCAAAAAGTATAAAGGTCACAGCCTAGTTATTGACACCGTAGGAATCCTGAGAAAATGCTGAACATTTTAGGCTATGATATGTCCGTGTAGCTTAAAAACTGTAGCCATGGCGACGAGTTAGAAAAAGGGTAAAAATGCAAAATTAGCAGCTCAAAAGGTAGTGTGGGCCCATACGTTTCAATGGAGAGCGCAGTTGCCGAACAAATCGTCATACAGCGAAAACTATAAGTCACACGGCTTAGATACTTACATTGTACGAATCAGCACAGTTATGGGAACGTTTCGATATATAATATGTGTATGAGCTGTTAAAACTGTAGGTATAGCAACAAGTTAGAAAAAGAGTAAAAATGCAAAATTAGCAGCTCAAAAGCTAGAATGCAGCGCCATACGTTTCAATGAGGAGCGCAGTTGCCAAACAAATCATCATACAGCGAAAACTATAAGTCACACAGCTTAGATACTTACATTGTACGAATCAGCACAGTTGTGTGAAAGTTTTGATGTATAATATGTGTGTGAGCTTTCAAAACTGTAGGAGTGCCAGCAGTTTACAAAATGTGTAAATATTTTCAAAGCAACAGCTGCCACCACTCTAAAAACATAATGATACTGAACATTCCACCAGCAGTTTCAATGGCACAAAAATTACTATTAAAAGTTAAATTACTAATAAACTATAAAAAATATCAAAAATCTGAATACATCCGTTAAAGAGCTAAACATCGTGAACATTTTAAAGTTTGAATGAAGTTTCTAGCACAAAGTATGAAGAAGTTATAAAGGAGACAAAAAACGGGGAGAATAATAATAAAGAAAGAAAGAAAGAAAGAAATAGTGGGAATATCACAAGTTGGGCTAGCTTCTGCAAGCTAGCCCACCTAATGAATAATAATCTCATTTGCATATTGCGCATCCCAAAAACGTGCCTTTTACCGCTGGACGTGATCACGTGACATGGGCGTGATCACGTGATAGGGGCGGAAACGGCCTCATATCCGCTGAATCTCCCGCGGAGCGTCGCCATTTAGTCTTTCCCTCTTCGCTGCAGCGCCGGGTGAGTTTCCCTGAGGTCCTACGATCCCAAATTACATTTATACTCGTTAAATACGTCGTTTAGTCTGATAAAGTACACGAGGTTTCTTGGTTTATGCGCTTATATAACTATATTGATGACTATTGTATTGACACGTGGCCTTATTGACTTGTTTTTCGTGCTTATTTCTCATGCTAACTCGCCTGTTAGCCTTGTTAGCTTTGTATGTGGAATGGCGTCCACGCCGTGCTAGCAGGTTAGCATGCTAAGCTAACCAGAGATACTTAGACTGCTTTGTTCTCTTCTAGTTTTTTGTATTCGTAGATTCGTAGAAGCTAGTACTACCAGCTGCTAGTAGTCGGCTAAGGGAAAAAAAGTGATTTCTAGGAGCTAATCAGGTGGATTTAGTGGCCCAGACATGCAACGCACTTGTGTTTAGTGCTTTGTTCCAGTGCGAGCTAGCCTAGCCATGCTAACCTAACCTAGCCATGCTAACCTAGCCATGCTAACCTAGTCTAGCTAACCTAGCCTAGCCCAGCCTAGCTAGCATTAGCATTAGACTAGCCGAGCCTAGCTAGCGCGGAAAGTGCGGCAGCGCGCTGCAGCTATGACGCACAACACTCCTGCTAGCTGGTGCTAATGCTAGCTCGGCTAGGCTAGTCTAGTGTTAGCTAGGTTTGCTAGTTCTCCGCGTTGGTTAGCCAGCCACGCTAGCTGGTTCTGGTTGGTTGTGTAAAACAACTTACATTGGATAATGTGTTAGAATAGACAGAGCTGCTGGTCACGTGTGCGTCATGGTGTAACAGGTTTAATCCCAAGAGCACAAATGGAGAAAGTGGTGGGATTGTGGAGAGAAGGAACACAATTAACGGATGAGTTTGCTATACCGCCCAAAACACAGAGCATCTTTGCTAGCGGGTTAGTTAGTTAGCAGCTAGTTTTGTGAGAACATGCCGCCTGAAAGCGTGTGTCCTGGATAGGAGCATACTTGTGCTTTTTCACGACTTGCCTGATTATTGGCTACTTTACAGGTGATAAAACTGTCATCTTTACATCAGGGTAGCCAAGTTAATGATTCTTTCCTGTGATCCAGGAGAACACAAGAGACCACGACAGAAACAACCATGGCAGAAGGCCCATCAGTCCAGTTTAAGGTGGGTTATTATAAACATGCCATCAAAGCAACCTGAGACATCTTGGCTGTGCCACTGAGTTTGTTATGATCCCATGTCATCTTTTCCCTGGCACAGCTTGTGTTGGTGGGAGATGGAGGAACGGGAAAGACGACTTTTGTGAAGAGACACTTGACGGGAGAGTTTGAGAAGAAATATGTTGGTAAGTCCCATTAGCGTGATGTAATTGGCCTCCATCACGAGGCAGTGAGGACTGCGTTTGCCTGTGTAGTCGTCCATAGTAGCCTGTAGTTAGTCCAGGAATGTCGAGTCATGATGGCAGATTGAAGGATTAGGATGCAGGTGTATCCAACCTAGTGCACTCATTCCCATCTAAAACCTAGTGCACTCATTCCCATCTAAAACCTAGTGCACTCATTCCCAGGCATCTAAAAACAACGTACAGCATGGCTGGCACACAAGGAACCCATAACGAAAGTGAGCTTTCTACAATTGCAGAGCACTGAACTATGGCTGTGTACTAACTAAACTGTTCACCTCCTCTCTCTCTCTCTCCCCCCTCACCCCCGCCCCTCTTCTCTCTCCCCCCTCACCCCTGCCCCTCTTCTCTCTGTCCCTCTCTCTCTCCCCCCTCACCCCCGCCCCTCTTCTCTCTGTCCCTCCAGCCACTCTGGGAGTGGAGGTTCACCCACTGGTGTTCCACACCAACAGAGGACCCATCAAGTACAATGTGTGGGACACAGCCGGACAGGAGAAGTTTGGGGGTCTCCGAGATGGCTACTACATCCAGGGTAGGCCGCTAACAGACCTTAGCAACCGTGCTCATGTCGTTAGATGAGAATTATTTGTTTTTCTTTTCAGTCCGGTAGGCTGTATGTTAATGTAAATCAAGACATTTCCCCCGTGGGGAGACACTTTCTTATCTTGTCATTTTGGTGTTTCTAGCCGTCCTCAGGCACCCAGTCCCAAGCGATGAGATGCAGTTCATGCTATTTAACACCCAGAGGGATGAGGGACTAGCCCCTCTTGGAAAACCTTATTTTAAACCTGGTTGAGACTTGAACCAATTAGTCATTTTGCTACATAATTGACTTCCTCCTTTGCCCCCCCCCCCCCCGCCCCCTCGTCTCCTCCAGCCCAGTGTGCAATCATCATGTTTGACGTCACGTCTCGAGTCACCTACAAGAACGTCCCCAACTGGCATCGTGACCTGGTGCGCGTCTGCGAGAACATTCCCATAGTCCTTTGCGGCAACAAGGTGGACATCAAAGATAGGAAAGTGAAAGCCAAGAGTATCGTCTTTCACCGCAAGAAGAATCTTCAGGTAAGCCCCCATGCTTGCCTCTCATTCACTCGTCTCTCACACACACACACACACTTGGGTGTTTAGCGCTGGGTGAAGTCAGTTCCCAGGTAAACCAGCTGGGTGGTGATAACCATTCCCTCCCTCTCGCCCGTCTCTCCCGCAGTACTACGACATCTCCGCCAAGAGTAATTACAACTTCGAGAAGCCTTTCCTGTGGCTAGCGAGGAAGCTGATCGGTGACCCCAACCTGGAGTTCGTGGAGATGCCGGCTCTCGCTCCCCCCGAGATCCAGATGGACCCCAACCTCGCCAAGCAGTACGAGGATGACCTCAAAGTGAGTCTGGCTGCCCTGCTGCCCCCACCCTCGTAGATTAGCCCCAGATCCCCAGCGCCTAGGGGGCTAGATACAGACTAGAGAACATGCGGAGGGGCTAGATACACACTTGAGAACATGTGGAGGGGCTAGATACACACTTGAGAACATGTGGAGGGGCTAGATACACACTTGAGAACATGTGGAGGGGCTAGATACACACTTGAGAACATGTGGAGGGACTAGATACAGACTTGAGAACATGTGGAGGGACTAGATACAGACTTGAGAACATGTGGAGGAGCTAGATACACACTTGAGAACATGTGGATGGGCTAGATAGACTTGAGAACATGTGGAGGGTCTAGATACACACTTGAGAACATGTGGACGGGCTAGATACACACTTGAGAACATGTGGAGGGGCTAGATAGACTTGAGAACATGTGGAGGTGCTAGATACACACTTGAGAACATGTGGAGGGGCTAGATACACACTTGAGAACATGTGGAGGGGCTAGATAGACTTTTTGAACATGTGGAGGGACTAGATACAGACTTGAGAACATGTGGAGGGACTAGATACACACTTGAGAACATGCGGAGGGGCTAGATACACACTTGAGAACATGTGGAGGAGCTAGATACACACTTGAGAACATGTGGAGGAACTAGATACACACTTGAGAACATGTGGAGGGACTAGATAGACACTTGAGAACATGTGGAGGGGCTAGATACACACTTGAGAACATGTGGAGGGGCTAGATAGACTTGAAAACATGCGGAGGGGTGGAAATGTGATGGTGTCATCTATTGTTAGCTCTCTGATTGGGCAGGTGGGAGGTTTTTTTGGGCCATTTCAGACCAGTCCTGTTGTCTGGAGTCAACCCAACATCCAGGGGGTGGCGTTGACATTCTGAACACTGGTGGTTTGATCTGATACACTGCTAAGGGTGTCGTCATAGTGACCATGATTTGACGGTTCTTCCTCTCTCCCTTTCCTCCTGCAGCGGGCATCAGAAACAGCACTCCCAGACGAAGATGACGACCTTTAACCTGTTACCCATGACCCCCTCCCCCCGCAGTGACAGGAAGTTGTCGTTTGGCCCCTTTACTGTAAAATCCCGTTGCAGATTTATTTTTATTTTTTGAACATTTTTTTGTTTCGTTTGTGTTTTAAAACTGAAAAAAGACAAACTTGGTGAAAAGTCGTGTGGTTCTCTAGTTTCACTGTAAGACACACCCGCCCTAGTGTTGGCATGGCAATGTGCTACCCATCATTGAGCACCATTCACCACTTGCCCAGCTCACTCACGCTGAAGTAAGGCCAACTGGAAGCACTAAGGGGATACAACTTTGAATAAAATTGAATGACTATAGGATGCCTGTCTCATTTTCATTGAGTTGAAAGTCAGTGTGTATGCTTTTGTATGCTTTATGGTCACCTCTGGAGATTGAAAATGATTCATACAGAGAGCGAATTTGTCTTTGGCCATAGTTACAGGAGACGGACAGTTTGCATCCGGTTGACACTTCCAGTTATTCTTTGCAGACTTAGAGGAATAATACTTTTAACACAGTAAAGCAAGATGGTTGAAGGGGCCACAGGTAGACTGCTATGGGTGGTAATAATTCCGTTAAAACATATGTTACTTATGGGTAAAACATTTTTATTGTAAATGCAACAGTAGATGGGATTTATCATCCATCTTGTCGATGGAAGTGGTGCGGAAGGGCGTGACGTTATTAGCGTGACGCTCAATGCGAGGTGTCAGCGAGGTAGTACCAGTTATCGCCACCAGGGGTCGCTCTAGTCTAGTATCCTATCGTTAAAAACTTCTGACGGCGGTAGGAATGCCTGCTCTTTCAGTGTATAAACAAGAATTTCACATAATCTTTGCATATTGATCAATATCATGATTGATAACATTCACATCAGACCTGTTCATGCGAGGACATCGCTTTTTGTCATGGACAGAGTGGCATGAAGTAGACAGTGTGGTGCCCCATACAGAAAAGCACCCGGATGCAACTAGCACATTTAAGTATAAGTGCATCTATGCTAAATAAATGCATTTAAAGCTCATATAATCCAAAGTACTGCCATATTTTTTCCACATGTATATTTCCTACATATATGTAAATATTCAATATTGGCCACTTTCCAATATTTTCCACATGTAATTAAACAGTTAAATGTATGGTCACGTGACCTGTAATGAAAATTCTGTTCACATGATCAATATAGCCTATTTCAGACATATCTTTAAAATATAGTTTATTCATATTCTAAAGCGCCTTATATTGTACAGCTGTCTCATGTACTTTAATATTTGCTACATTACTCATTACATTTGAATAAAAACATTTTGTTATTATGAAGAAGAAACATGCAAAACATTTATTTGTTTGCTTTATTTAGAATTAGTCAACTGATGTACACTAGGAAATCAATGAACGATCTGGAAAAAGACACCATTGAACATTACTGACACAGTTAGCTCTGGGCCCTGGACCAGAGGTGATTCAGAGTGAGCTACATGACAAAATGACAGCCATATGTGCATAGGTAGGCCTATGGAAACATGTCAATGGTGATAGGTAAGAAAAAGAAAACTCACCCATTATCCTCACTTTTCTTTTGGACCCTGAACTCTGTAACTTGAATGCAAGGCCTGGATCAGTATGTCTTGAAGTGTCTGGAAACCTTTTTAAATCAATCATGGTAGTACTTCTTGAAGAGGTGAGTTTTGAGCCTAAGGTGAAATATGAGCATTTCTTATGTCGGTGGGCAGTTCACTGTGTGACCAGGACAGAGAAGAGCTGTGGCCATGTCACAACCTCAAACCTGGTTCCATCTCCTAACTGTAGCAGTTAACAGGACAGAAAAGAGCTGTGACCATGTTACAACCTCAAACCTTGTTCCATCATCTAACTGGAGCAGTTAACAGGACATTAAAGAGCTGTGGCCATGTCACAACCTCAAACCTGGTTCCATCTCCTAACTGGAGCAGTTAACAGGACAGAAAAGAGCGGTGGCCATGTCACAACCTCAAACCTGGTTCCATCTCCTAACTATAACAGTTAACAGGACAGAAAAGAGCTGTGGCCATGTCACAACCTCAAACCTGGTTCCATCTCCTAACTATAACAGTTAACAGGACAGAGAAGAGCTGTGGCCATGTCACAACCTCAAACCTGGTTCCATCTCCTAACTGGAACAGTTCTGAACGTTCGTTCAGAGCGTGGTGACCTTCTCCATCCAGTGCTGGGGTGGAAGTCTGTCCATCCAGAACAGAAACATGCTGGACAAGGTTACTAAGACGGGGAGGAAAATCACTGGCTCAGATACTCAGAGTATCTCTCAGCTCTCTGATCAATATACCATCAACCTTGCCAGACGAATACTGGACCATCCTTCCCATCCACTCTTCTCAGAGTTCCCCCTACTCCCCTCTGGATGCAGGTTTAGAACCAGGTTTGCCCAAAACAAGGACAAAACCAGCCTGCACTTCTTTTGTGCCAAGAAGCATGACATTGTTGAACAGCTGTTGATGCCTGTTGCAGTGATGATGATGTTGATGCGATGATGTTGGTGAGGATGGTGATGACGATGATGGTGGTTGGTGACATTGTGGTGTTGGTGATGGGCGTACATTTCAATGTTTTCTGTATGCTTGATGTGTGCTAAACAAATTCCCCTCTGGGGCAATAAAGGTTTCAATTCAATTCAAAACATATGCCTGCAGCAGTTTGTGTAGGCTATATATGTACACCTAGACCCTCATATATTTGCCTAAAACATGAGGATTTTTCCCTCACACGCCAGGTGAAAACTGCTGTGGGCAAGATTTCTGAAAGGCCACTGCCCTTGTCACAAAATAGCCTATATTTTTTATTATTATTATTTTCCTACTGTATTTTATACGGTTTACCATCGATAGGCCACTGTATAGAATGAGCAGGAATACGTTGACGCGTGTTTTTAAGCACCGCAGAAAAGACATCTTGATGAATTGTACTTTTCTCTAAACTTATAGCGCCAAATTGCCGATAAACACAAAGAAATAACCTCCATCGTCTTGGAAAGAGTTTATATACTTTCGCAAAATTCGAATTCCAGTGACGCAATAATAAAGACGTTAGGTGTCATCGCAGCATTGTGAATTAGGCCCCAGACTAGCCAATCACAAATTAGCAAGAAAAAAAGGCATTCCATTGATTTAAGAGAAAAGAACCCGCCCTAAGGGAGGCTAGCCTCCCTTCCATAGATATCTATGGGTCCTCCAGCTGCAGGTTATACATGTCACTGTTGGAGCTTTAGAATTTCAATAATGGGTTTTTATTCATAGGGAAAACCTGCTTTATGAACAAAACTGAGATATTAATTATGAATAAATAAATTCATATATTTATATTTTAATCCCTCTCTTCTCTCCAAAAACTGAGGACTGTCCTCCCCTGCCTCAATGGACGAGCCTCCACTGATGTATGTTAAAGTAAAATGGCAATAAACGTACTGATTCTATACCTCTTGAAACTCTTCATCCATCCCTCTATCCTGCCTACCTGCCAAAGATGCTCTTTAAGCATACCTCCATCCCAAGAGCCACAAGCTATTTTGGCAGATCTCACACAAAATAATGACAAGAGACAAAAAAAAGTATGCTTATGGATGTGTATTTTAATAAAAATAATTCTGTCAAAATTAAACAGAATACAATGTTTTTTCCTCTTAGTCCTCCCGGCCCCGACACAGTGCTGATATAGTGCTGCTATAATTATCATTGTGGTGGCCCACATATAGGTAAAGTGTAAACTTTATTCACAGATATGTTCATCCCTGTGGATGTGTGTGTGACTGTGTAGGAGAGATGCCGTGGGGGGTAAGGGGTAACCCCGTGGGGGGGGGGGGGGCATCCCGTTGAAGAGGTCTGGTGAGATAAGGATCTTGTCAGGGTAGGAAAGAAGCCTACTTCCTTGCAACCCATGGGTAACCTAGGATTCTGGCTTATGTTAGTGTGGGAATGCACTCAGGTTGTACATGCACTACGCCTTCATGGCCTGACCAACCTTTGGTTCGGCAGGAAACACAATAGTTGACTGACCACCACCTGTCACGTGCCCAACGGGGAGCGGGCAAGAATTCTTTGAAGCTTTCTTATCAAGATCGCTTTGAGGGAGAGGATGCATTTGGACCCGACGGTGGTAGTTTGGGGCTCCCCCCCCCCCCCCGACTAGGGGGACGTGGTGTGAGCAGGGCCCCAGTTCCTCTCAGCATTGTAAATGAACAACCTACTGACTGGTCACATGTAACTACTAAATAATTCCAATTGGAAAAGGTCACCGTGCTACAGACCCAAATAAGGTCACCGTGCTACAGACCCAATTAAGGTCACCGTGCTACAGACCCAAATAAGGTCACCGTGCTACAGACCCAAATAAGGTCACCGTGCTACAGACCCAAATAAGGTCACCGTGCTACAGACCCAAATAAGGTCTACAGACCCAAATAAGGTCACCGTGCTACAGACCCAAATAAGGTCTACAGACCCAAATAAGGTCACCGTGCTACAGACCCAAATAAGGTCACCGTGCTACAGACCCAAATAAGGTCACCGTGCTACAGACCCAAATAAGGTCACCGTGCTACAGACCCAAATAAGATCACCGTGCTACAGACCCAAATAAGGTCACCGTGCTACAGACCCAAATAAGGTCACCGTGCTACAGACCCAAATCAGGTCACCGTGCTACAGACCCAAATCAGGTCACCGTGCTACAGACCCAAATATGTGGACCCACCTCTACCTGGAAAAACAAGAGGATTATGTTGACTCCTGAAAATAAATGCTGACTGACAGCTGCATCACTTTCAACAATGCAATTTAATTTTTTAAAATATGTTTCTACAAATGTACACGTCAGTCACCTGAGGCCATTTGCAACAAACATACATCTTGGGAGTGGAGAGTGTAAGGGACTGAACCAGCAGGCAAGAGGAGTCACAGGTAGATTTTGATAATGAGGGTTTTTATTTACCCCCAAATGCAGAAAACTCTTTACAGGAAAATATGAATAATGTATTGGGCCTGTTGACTTTCGTTGTCCTTTATTATTGTCCCTAGTTAGCTCTGCGTTGTGTTTTTGATTTCAATAAAAGACGGCCCCCAATCTCACACATACATACCTATGCCTTATGCCATGCCTCATACTTACACACAGACTAATGGGTCAACCCATTTACATTAGGATCTGCCTATTTCATGGACACAGACACTGATCCTGGATCAGATGGGATTAGTAGATGAGGATAACTCTGATAGGCTGCTACTACAGACAGTAAATTGTCAGTTTGGGAACCTTCAATGTCCAGCTGTGTACCAAGGACTGGAATGAGGAACTGATTAGTACTGATAAGATACTGTAAGGGCAAGCGATGATAAGATCCCTTGCAGTATCTCAGAAGTACTAAGCAGTTCCTCATTTCAGCAGCTTCCTTGGTTTCCTGAGTTGAGGGGTCCGTGGCGTGGTTAGTGGCAGGATGGCGAAACTCCGCCCCCTCATGTCATAGCAAGTCGGGGACAGTGTACCCCTCTCCGGGCCACCCACCTGCCCTCACCAGTGAAGACTGTGTGTGGTGAGACTCATCCCCAGATTGTTTAGAATACTAAGGTGTGTGTGTGTGTGTGTGTGTGTGTGTGTGTGTGTGTGTGTGTGTGTGAGAGAGAGAGTGTGTGTGCACGCGGGGTGTCTGGTTTCTTCCTAAAGTCTACAATCATCTCCACTGTCTTGAGAGCCTTGAGCCTTTAGAGTTACATCTAATCGGTATCATTCATCATACTGTAATGCTACTGGAGTCATAAAAGGGTGTCTATACCTTTAAGAGAGCCACATGCACCCAAATTCAAATCACAACTGACATTCTGAACATTAAGACTAAGACTAAGTTCCACTGATTGTCACACACCTGAGTGTGTGAAATTTGTTCTCCGCATTTGACCCATCCCCTGGGGGAGCATTAATTGTATGAATCAGCACAGTTGTGTGAAATTTTCGAGGTAGCCTATAATATGTGTGTGAGCTGTTAAAACTGTAGGAGTGCCAGCAGTTGTGTAAATATTTTCAAAGCAGCAGCTGCCACCAGTCTAAAAACATCAAGTTACTGAACATTCCACCAGCAATTTCCATGGTACAAAAATAACTATTAAAAGTTAAATTACTAACTATAAAAAAAATATCAAAAATCGGAATGGATCCCCGAAACAGCTAAACATCATGAACTCTGTCGCTCGTAGCGTTGTCTAGCAATCGTAATGAAAGTCGGAACTAGTCTATCGGAGGTCTGAAACAACATTAACAAGACTGAACACTATAAACCTTTTTTATATAAGACTGAACACTATAAACACGTCTTTTTACTAAATACAATTAACGACAGTGCAGTGCTGTTGTATAAAAGCAATAAGACACTCGAGGTCGTGCTTTACTGTGGTTTAGCCTAAAGCACTCCCTCTCGTGTCTTATTGCTTAAATATATTCTATTGATCTATGTAAATATATCTGGTACATCTATTTTTAACCATGATTTTTCCGTATGGGGCGCTCACGCACGCGCCTACTCACACACACACACACACACACACACGCACACACACGCACACACACACACACACACACACACACATACATACACGAACACACACACACACACACACACGCACACACACACACACACACACACACACACACACACACGCACACACACACACTAGTAGGCGTGACCAGCAGCCTGTCTACGTAGTCTGCTGTAGGACATGATTAAGTCACAAGCCCCCCCCCTCCCCCCGATAACCATTTCCTTATCGGATTAACGGAGAGGGGGATGAGATGATCAACGATTGAGATAGAGAGAGAGAGAGAGAGAGAGAGAGAGAGAGAGAGAGAGAGAGATAGAGAGAGAGAGAGAGAGAGAGAGAGAGATGGAGTGTTAATGAATGTCAGGTTCTCACCAGGACTAAGTCGGAATAGGTTATAAACATCGATCACATCTATGTCTATTGACCTAACAAACAGATCCGCACAGGGGCAGGTCTCATCTCTCTGTAGGGTCCAGTTGTAGCCGGCACATCCATGGGGAGGAGCCTACAGTCAAAACCAAGTGACATTAAATGTCAGATTCATATCAGTTTGTTGCCATGGTAGTTCACACACAGCCTATAGGCATAGCCTCTTATCTCCATGCATAGCCTAGGCTACTATTTGGGTCCGGGTCGGTGGTGCATCGCCTACGCGCATGGAGACAGGGTGGGAGACAGGGTGGGAGACAGGGTGAGAGACAGGGTGGGAGACAGGGTGGAGACAGGGTGAGAGACAGGGTGAGAGACAGGGTGGGAGACAGGGTGAGAGACAGGGTGTAGGACAGGGTGTAGGACAGGGTGAGAGACAGGGTGGAGACAGGGTGAGAGACAGGGTGAGAGACAGGGTGGAGACAGGGTGGGAGACAGGGTGAGAGACAGGGTGAGAGACAGGGTGAGAGACAGGGTGGGAGACAGGGTGAGAGACAGGGTGAGAGACAGGGTGGGAGACAGGGTGGGAGACAGGGTGAGAGACAGGGTGAGAGACAGGGTGAGAGACAGGGTGGAGACAGGGTGGGAGACAGGGTGAGAGACAGGGTGGGAGACAGGGTGGGAGACAGGGTGGAGACAGGGTGGGAGACAGGGTGAGAGACAGGGTGAGAGACAGGGTGGAGACAGGGTGAGAGACAGGGTGGGAGACAGGGTGAGAGACAGGGTGGGAGACAGGGTGAGAGACAGGGTGGGAGACAGGGTGGAGACAGGGTGAGAGACAGGGTGGGAGACAGGGTGAGAGACAGGGTGGGAGACAGGGTGAGAGACAGGGTGGGAGACAGGGTGGGAGACAGGGTGAGAGACAGGGTGAGAGACAGGGTGGAGACAGGGTGAGAGACAGGGTGGGAGACAGGGTGAGAGACAGGGTGGGAGACAGGGTGAGAGACAGGGTGGGAGACAGGGTGGAGACAGGGTGAGAGACAGGGTGGGAGACAGGGTGAGAGACAGGGTGGGAGACAGGGTGAGAGACAGGGTGGGAGACAGGGTGGAGACAGGGTGAGAGACAGGGTGGGAGACAGGGTGGGAGACAGGGTGGAGACAGGGTGGGAGACAGGGTGGGAGACAGGGTGGGAGACAGGGTGGGAGACAGGGTGAGAGACAGGGTGGAGACATGGTGAGAGACAGGGTGGGAGACAGGGTGGGAGACAGGGTGGGAGACAGGGTGGGAGACAGGGTGAGAGACAGGGTGGGAGACAGGGTGAGAGACAGGGTGTAGGACAGGGTGAGAGACAGGGTGAGAGACAGGGTGGGAGACAGGGTGGGAGACAGGGTGGGAGACAGGGTGAGAGACAGGGTGAGAGACAGGGTGAGAGACAGGGTGGAGACAGGGTGAGAGACAGGGTGAGAGACAGGGTGGAGACAGGGTGGAGACAGGGTGGGAGACAGGGTGTAGGACAGGGTGGGAGACAGGGTGGGAGACAGGGTGGGAGACAGGGTGGGAGACAGGGTGAGAGACAGGGTGGGGGAC
The DNA here is from genome assembly GCF_949987555.1 of Borostomias antarcticus. Lineage (NCBI taxonomy): Eukaryota > Metazoa > Chordata > Actinopteri > Stomiiformes > Stomiidae > Borostomias > Borostomias antarcticus. Next base: position 1,215,111 of record NC_140249.1, read on the forward strand.
AGGGTGAGAGACAGGGTGGGAGACAGGGTGGGAGACAGGGTGAGAGACAGGGTGAGAGACAGGGTGGGAGACAGGGTGAGAGACAGGGTGGGAGACAGGGTGGGAGACAGGGTGGAGACAGGGTGAGAGACAGGGTGGAGACAGGGTGAGAGACAGGGTGGAGACAGGGTGGGAGACAGGGTGAGAGACAGGGTGGAGACATGGTGAGAGACAGGGTGGGGGTGGAGACAGAGTGGGAGACAGGGTGAGAGACAGGGTGGGAGAAAGGGTGGGAGACAGGGTGGGAGACAGGGTGGGAGACAGGGTGTAGGACAGTGCAAAGACAGGACAATGCAAATGGGAAAAATAACAAGGTTCGTGTCACCAAGGTTGAGTGCGTTCCCTTTAACCCACTGAGCAAAGACACGTCTAAAAGACGTCTTTTAGATGTCTTTTTTGTCTTTTTCGGACGTCCAAAGACATCCAATTAGGAGCCAGAATGAAAGTTTTTTTTAACGTTCAGATATTGGACCCGTTTTGCACGTCCACAGACGTCTTAGAGGGGTCCAAGCCAGACGTTTGAATATTGAGGGGTCCAGCAGACGTACAAATGGGGTTCTGGACCGACGGACGTTATTAAGACATGATCTGAACGTCTCCCTGACGTTGCGTGTTTGCTGGGAACTTGAGCAGGTCATAAAACACCCAGGTGGATCAGATCGGGCACTGGGAACCTTTTGCGCAGGTAAACTAGTCTCCACTGGCCGAGGCGTGACAAGTGGGCACTCTGCGTCCCGTGCGCATGCGTGGGCAGGAAAGTGCGTTTTCGCATGATAACTGCGGGTCAGAGAGAGAGAGAGAGAGAGAGAGAGAGAGAGAGATTATTCCGGCTGTACACAACTGCTGTTTTAATCCCCCGAGCGAAGAGATTTAGCGGAAAACCCTACGGGATTTGACCCCAGCAGCCATATTGTATGGAAAACCGGTGGAAAAATAATCGATTCGGCAGCGGGGAACAAGTCACCTTCAAGAAGAACCTTATAGACTTTGGGGGAGTTGCTTGTCTCACTGGCGGTGGGATCAGATCAACAGCCTTCCAGCTGGCTGAGGAATTCACAGTTTGAAGACTGGGTTTTTAGACACCTATCTGTTCTCTACAGGCCTATTCCTTTTAGATTGTAGCCTCTACATTTTTTTTCAATTAACGGGAAGATGAAGGATCGACTGGATCAACTCCGAGCGGTAAGCGGGGTTTATAAACACTTTATAAGGGTTTATAAACACTTTATAATAATGTCATTATGCGAGAGACGGGGGCGGAGCCTATCAGATCTAGTTATGAGGGAATAACAATAAACAAGGACTATTTGGGAAGAAAGGTCCTAGTTTGTCTTCAAATGAGAGGCCTAGTTGAATGTTTGTTTTTGGTTCTGTTGGTGAGATTGAGGTCCTGCTGTGCTGGACCGTCCAGGATGTAGAGGGAAAGGTGGTTCTGTTGGTGAGATTGAGGTCCTGTTGGACCGTCCAGGATGTAGAGGGAAAGGTGGTTCTGTTGGTGAGATTGAGGTCCTGCTGTGCTGGACCGTCCAGGATGTAGAGGGAAAGGTGGTTCTGTTGGTCAGATTGAAGTCCTGTTGGACCGTGCAGGATGTAGAGGGAAAGGTGGTTCTGTTGGTGAGATTGAGGTCCTGCTGTGCTGGACCGTCCAGGATGTAGAGGGAAAGGTGGTTCTGTTGGTGAGATTGAGGTCCTGCTGTGCTGGACCGTCCAGGATGTAGAGGGAAAGGTGATTCTGTTGGTGAGATTGAGGTCCTGTTGGACCGTCCAGGATGTAGAGGGAAAGGTGGTTCTGTTGGTGAGATTGAGGTCCTGCTGTGTTGGACCGTCCAGGATGTAGAGGGAAAGGTGACGGTGTCACAGGTGTCACCAGTCATGTCTGGGTTGCGTCATCGTGCGCTCTATATAATAGTCCATTCTCCTTTAGGCCTCTAAAGCATATGCTACTGTGATCATGCAATCCTTTTATTAGACCTATTAGGAGTATTAGAGGTACTAATACTAGTCGGTGACGTTGCCATTGTCTGGCCTAGTTCGGTGTTAAGGTGTGATGTAAAGACTGGTAGGTGTCCTGTTGCGTGATGCAGCGTTTTCAGGTGTATGAACAGGGATGTGTTGCCTGTTGGCCAAATATTTGCAAGAGGCAGTTTGTGAAACGCCAGGTGTTTCTTTAGTGACTTTGCCTTCCTGCCTCGAGGGAAGTATATTGCAAACTGGTCTGGTTCATTTGTGGGGTCCATTATCATAGCATAAGACTTGAGGCCATGTACCACGTCTCGTGCTCTCCATCTAATGTTTAACTTGTTGGTGGGGCTGTATGGTTGCTAGGTGCGTGACCAGGTCAGCTGACATGTCTGAACCAGGAAGCAACGGGTTTAGCGGGCCTCTGGGTAGCCTAGCCTACTCAGCCAATCATTCTCCGGTCTTGAGTTTACTCACTTCACGGTCAATTCTCTGTCCTACAAACAGAGCATACGTTCTCTGATCTCTGTTTCTCCAAACTGGTCAGCCCCCATTAGGATAAATAGCTGTTTGACCAGCCCAGCCTCTCTCCAGGCCAGTCTGTGACATTCCCCAGCACTGTCCAGTCCTTCAGAACCGGTCTCATCCAGAATAAAATCAAAAGTGCATATTAAGTTTCATATGTTCTGGTTCAGTCCTTCTCTATGCTGCAGTCTCTCTCTCTCTCTCTCTCTCTCTCTCTCTCTCTCTCTCTCTCTCTCTCTCTCTCTCTCCCTCTCTCTCTCTCTCTCTCTCCCTCCCTCTCTCTTCCTCTCCTCTCTTACCCTCCCCCCCAGATTTATACAGTCCAGTAGTTCTCTGATACCTTGTGTCTCTGCAGACCCCCTGCTAGAGGTCACAGCAGGTTAAGCTGATCCTGAATCTGTTTTAACGGGACCTATAGTATCATCTAATCATCAGCATATCTACTTATCTGTCTTCCTGCCTGCCTGTCTGTCTGTCTGTCTGTCTGTCTGTCTGTCTGCCTGCCTGTCTGTCTGTTTGTGAATCTGCCCATCTACTTGTCTGCTTTTCTCTCTGTCTGTCTGTCTGTCTGCCTGCCTGTCTGTCTGCCTGCCTGCCTGTCTGCCTGCCTGCCTGCCTGCCTGCCTGTCTGTCTGTCTGTCTGTCTGTCTGTCTGTCTGTCTGTCTGTCCGTCTGTCTGTCTGCCTGTCTGTCTGTCTGCCTGCCTGCCTGCCTGCCTGCCTGCCTGCCTGCCTGCCTGCCTGTCTGCCTGTCTGTCTGTCTGTCTGTCTTGTCTTGTCTAATGATTCCAGTGATAAACCAAGTGGAAGAAACCGAGGGGCACTGCTGGATTAAATACTGAAAGACATAACAATATGATTATCATTGAGATTAAAATCTCTTTACAAGAGAGACCTGGCCAAGCAGGGCGGCGGTGCATATGGGCTAGCTGCAGACGCAACACACAACACACAACACACAACACACAACACACAACACACAACACACAACTCACATCCAGACAACAGCTGAGGTCATATGGGCTAGCTGCAGACGCAACACACAACACACAACACACAACACACAACACACAACTCACACCAAGACAACAGCTGAGATCATATGGGCTAGCTGCAGACGCAACACACAACACACAACACACAACAAGACAACAGCTGAGATCAAGGTGCAATACAACAAAAGAGCAGGGGAAAAATACAGCCATATTATCAGTTAAAACAGTCTCAGATTCCACAGACTTTATAATGCCTTCAAATTCAGTGAGACTAACTAGGCCCTGGAGTTTAAGTCCATTCTGCAGGCTATTAAAAGTAGAAGTGCCATGTTTTTTGGGACAGCAAGACAGATAAATAACAGGGAGTCTTCCTAGAATGGAATTTATAGATAAAAACATACCAGAGACTAAGCCACCGTGCTGACAGAGCAGAGTATAATATACAGGGATGATTGAGGACTCAGTATGTAATGATAAACAGTATACAACATATATGAAGACAATGACCTGAACTCTTATTTAAATTGCTCCCAATGAGCAGGTTAGCACCTTGCATGGCAGCTGCCTCCATTGGTGTGTGAATGTGTGTGTGAATGGGTGAATGAGAGGCCATTGTAAAGCGCTTTGAGTGCCGCTAAGGACGAAAAGCGCTATATAAGTGCAGTCCATTTACCATTTAACCCAGTTTTAAAACTGCATACGTTTGTTTTTATCATCTTTCAGGACAAGCGTCAGTTGATCAAGCTGAGCTTGCACTGTTGAAAGCATTTTGCAAACACTCCAAAGCTTTATTGAGGATAGCTGCCCAACAATAAATAACAGCATCATCTGCATAAAAATGGAGATACATTTTGCACATACTTTTCTGGGTAGCCTGGGCTCTCTCTGTAAGACCCTCAAACTGGGCCTGGTCTCTCTCTGTAAGACCCTCAAACTGGGCCTGGGCTCTCTCTGTAAGACCCTCAAACTGGTCTCTCTCTGTGAGACCCTCAAACTGGGCTCTCTCTGTGAGACCCTCAAACTGGGCCTGGGCTCTCTCTGTGAGACCCTCAAACTGGGCCTGGTCTCTCTCTGTAAGACCCTCAAACTGGGCTCTCTCTGTGAGACCCTCAAACTGGGCCTGGTCTCTCTCTGTAAGACCCTCAAACTGGGCCTGGCTCTCTCTGTGAGACCCTCAAACTGGGCCTGGCTCTCTCTGTGAGACCCTCAAACTGGGCCTGGTCTCTCTCTGTGAGACCCTCAAACTGGGCTCTCTCTGTGAGACCCTCAAACTGGGCCTGGGCTCTCTCTGGAAGACCCTCAAACTGGGCTCTCTCTGGAAGACCCTCAAACTGGGCTCTCTCTGTGAGACCCTCAAACTGGGCTCTCTCTGTGAGACCCTCAAACTGGGCTCTCTCTGTGAGACCCTCAAACTGGGCCTGGTCTCTCTCTGGAAGACCCTCAAACTGGGCTCTCTCTGTAAGACCCTCAAACTGGGCAGGCTGGTCTCTCTCTGTCAGGTACCTGACAAACCAACCTACAGCATGGAGAGAGAACCCAGTGTGAACAAGCTGTGACCTGATCATGATATCAGAAGGTCATGATCCATGGTATCAAAAGCTTTGGACCTGTCAATAAAAAGAGGCTCGCAGTGTC
>NC_140249.1:1225262-1250761 GCF_949987555.1 Borostomias antarcticus
CGTTCCCGCCCTCCCGCCCTCCCTCCATCTGCCCATCCCTCCATCCCTCCCTCCATCTGCCCATCCCTCCATCCTCCCACCCTCCCTCCATCTGCCCATCCCTCCATCCTTCCATCCGTCCATCCCTCCATCCTTCTGTCCATCCCTCCATCCTTCCATCCGTCCGTCCGTCTGTCTGTCTCAGGTCCCTGCACTTTGACCCCGCTGTGTTAAGCTCTCTCTCCTGTTCTCTCCCCTCCCTTCTTTCCCTCCTTATTCCTTCTGTTTCCCATCTTCTCTGTTCAGATCCGCTCCCTCTCTCTCTCTCTCTCTCTCTCTCTCTCTCTCTCCCATCCTCTCTCTCTTTCCTTCTCTCCCTCCCTCTCTCTCTCTCTCTCTCTCCCTCCCTCTCTCTCTCTCTCTCTCTCTCTCTCTCTCTCCCTCTCTCCCTCTCTCTCTCTCCCTCTCCTTCTCTCCCTCTCTCCCGTTCGCTCTCAGTCCGTTTCCCGCCAGTCCCCCCCCCCGTTCTCCACCTCTCCGCGCGTCGGGACAGGGTTCCCCTCGTCTACCCATCGTCTGTCCATCTTTACCTCCGCCCCGTCACTCTCTCATCCTTCTGCTCCGCCCGACTCACTTGTGATTCACGTGTTCCTACGAGCAGGTCCGGCGGGGGGCGCCCTAGGCAAAATAACCGCATTGCGCCCCCCCCGACAAGTTGTTGAGTGTTGAGCGGAGGGGGGGAGGCGCTAGCGGATATTTGTTGACATTTGCGGACAATTCTTACTGTGGGGTTTGTCCGCGCGCCGCCCCTGCCTACGAGTTTACGGCAGGCGGTGACAGATCTCAGGCCTATGATGTCATCACCACCAATGACACTCTTCTCCCCATCACAGTTAATCAGTAACGTCCTGTCTGTGTCATCTCACAGGTACTGTGTAGACAGGGGTAATTGTTTAAGGTCAACCGTGGACTATATCTAGTGTAGGGGCCTTGTGCCCAGGCCATCCTCCTGCTATGAGCCTACTGCAGCCAGACACCAGGAGCGCATTCATTCATCTCGCTCGCGGGGACATGATTAGGAAATGTAGATGCGTGAGGCGGTTAACGGCCTTGACGCTAGACCAGGCTAGAGTAGCGGCCATCTTTGAATGAGCTCTCTGTAACCATGTGCACTCTCTTGGTTCTCCTGTGCTCTCTGAGGGAACGGCGTGTGTGAGGTAAGCACTTCCTTCCTCAGGTCTCCTTCTCTGCATAGCGTGTCTACGGACGCCATTTTGGCTTCTTTGATGTGAACCGTTGTGCACCACGTCATCTATGTATAACTGTGTGTGCGCGTGCGCGTGTGTGTGTGTGTATGTGTGTGAGACTGTAATGTAATGTAATGTGTTTGTGTGTGTGTGTGTGTGTGTGTGTGTGTGTGTGTGTGTGTGTGTGTGCGTGTGTGTGTGTATGTGTGAGGCTGTAATGTAATATAACGTAATGTGTGTGTGTGTGTGTGTTTCAGGGGGATATAATGAACAACATTGAGGTCCAGGTATCTAAGTCTGTGGACCACGTAGCAGCGGCCAGGGATCAGACCAAAAAGGCCATCAAGTACCAGAGCAAAGCCCGCAAGGTACTGAGCTCCCTCCTAGGTCCTAGCCTCCTAGGTCCTAGCCTCCTAGGTCCTAGCCTCCTAGCCTCCTAGGTCCTAGCCTCCTAGCCTCCTAGGTCCTAGCCTCCTAGCTACACTAGTTCTCTTCACTCCTGCCGAGTCTCTCTGCTCACCACAGTACCACCGTCTCATTTTCGCGGTGTGCCTTGTTCACACTGTTCCCTCTCGCCTTCTGGAACATTCTGTGTGCTGAGCGTGCGCACACCCCTTCCCCACTCTGCTGACCACACACACGTATCGTCCTAACACACTCACACCGCGTGCGTGTGTGTGTGTGCGCGTTCTGCTTCTCTGCTCTTCTGCCTCCTTCTGTCCCCCTGCCTCTCTTCTCCTCCTCCTCCTCCTCCTCCTCGCCCTCCGCACGCCTCCTCCCCCCCCCCCCCCATCCTCCACCTCCCCCCGTCAGGGTGGAATGATTGACAGGATCGAGAGCAACATGGACCAATCGGTGGGCTTCGTCGAGCGGGCAGTCGCCGACACTAAGAAGGCCGCCAAGTTTCAGCAGGAGGCTCGACGCGTGAGTGACCGTGGGGGTCGGGAGCACAATGACCCCGGGCCTCAACCCCCCCCCCCCTGAACTCCTGACCCTGGATGAGACCCCGCCCCTCTACCCCCCCTTTCTTCTCCCAATACAGACCAAGATCCCCCAACGCCGCACACTACACACACAGTTCACACTTCTACTGAACACTTCTCTGTCTGCTGTTCTTCCCTCTCTCCTTCTCTTTCTCTCCGTCCTTCTGCTGGGTGGTTCCGCCTTTCTGTCCTGACTTAGAACCTTCAGTCTCTCGTTTGAATACTGTAACATTGTGTGTGTGTGTGTGTGTGTGTGTGTGTGTGTGTGTGTGTGTGTGTGTGTGTGTGTGTATACTTAAGTTGCCTTTGAGTATGGATGCATCCTCACCCCATGGTACAAAGAGTGATAGTAAAAAAAAAAGAGTGATAGTAGAAAAAAAGAGTGATAATTAAAAAAAATAGAAAGAGTGATAGATAGTGAACAGCGCTCTTTCTCTTGTAGAGAGTGTGTTGTTTTTGTTCGGGTGAAAGGTCACGGCGTGCTGAACCTAGCCTATGCTCCCCTCACGCACGGTCAAGAAAGCGCCGACCGACGTGATATCGGCCATCTATGACTGTTCCCCCACAGAACCTGGTGACCATAGTGGTGGTGGTGCTGGTGCTGCTGGCCATAGTGGCCCTGATAATAGGCCTGTCAGTGGGCTTGAAGCAGAGCTGAGGAGCCTGCGTGAGTACAGGCCGAGCGCCGACGGTGAGTAACTCTGGAGTGACTCTGCAGCGATGCCGCGGGGGGTGTGGGGGTGGGGGTGGGGGGGGGTGACTCTGCAGCGATGCCGCGGGGCTCGGGGAGGTGGGGGGGGGTGCCTGCCTCTGCAGCTTTGGCAAGGGCTCTGTGTTTCTCTTTGCCCTTGGCGTTTTGGCGCGTGTTTGCGTGCGTGATGTTTGTGCATGTGTGCTTTCCCTCCCTTTGGCTTCGTCGGGGCGTGTTTGTGTTTACTTAAGGTGTCTGACTGTTTGCTCTCCCTCGGCTGGGTGTCACTCGTGGAGGAAGTGACTTGTGAGCTAACCGCTGTATGCGCTAGTTGCTTTTTTGGGGGAGGTCGGTGTCACGAGTTTTTTGCTCACTTTAGTGCTGGTTTAGTGTTCAAGGCATGGTTGGTAACAGTGCGTGTTCCTGTGCATGTGCGGGCAGGCATGTGTGACTCAACGGTGTATTTGGGCTGTATTTTGTGTCTCAGTGGCTTTCACGGTCTTTCGTAGGCCAAATGCACTGCTAGTTTTTGCACTATGTATTTTGCACCTGTCCTTGCTCAGGTCTGCTGTTGTGATGCTGTTGGCTCCACGGAGTCGCAAAAAATTCCTTTGTATGTCAAGTAAAAATGGCAATAAAATAATTGTGATTCTGGGCAGGGCCTCAATCGTCCACCCATGTTATTTAAGATCTTTTTATACTCCTAGCACCTAAAGGGCTTCTATTGGTAATCATCCCTGGGCGATTGACTGCTCAGTATAATCCCGCCCATCGTGTTGAAGGCTTCCGTCTGTGGAGCTTCTCCTCATTGGACCAGTGATGCCTGTCAATCATGTGTTGCCGTGGGTACTGACATATCTGTTTCTCCCTTTTCTGTCCCCTGTAGAAGTTAATCATTGCGGGTGTGGTCGGTGGCGTGCTCGCTGTCCTGATCCTCGCCATCATCTTAGGAGAGACATTATAGAGGGATCATGCCCCGCCCCCTGCCTACCCTTCAACATCAACACCACCATCATCATCATCACTCCCATCCCTACCTCCAGCCTCCAGCTGTGACATCAAAGAAGAGGGGCTAGACAGACTCAACCAATGACTCCTTTTGTTCATGGAGACCCCGCCCTCACTGTCCATCTGACCAATAAGAGAGGGTTCAGCGTGGGAGACTTCCTGGTCGGAGCAGGCTCGTTTCCTGTCCGGAGGAGGGACACTCGGGGAGAGGGAGACTAGGGATCAAACCTGGCAACACCGATAGTTTTAAATCTGATCATAGAGGGAAAAAAAAAAAGAAAAAGAAAGGGAACCTGAAATCGTGAAGCATTTCACAGAACCAAGTGTATATAGTGACACTGAACGCAAATGCTAGTCGTTCTTTGAAATTCTGAAGGCATTACTACTGTGCAAAGCACCTTGAATCGCCCTGTGGCTGAAATGTGCTATATAAATAAACTTGCCTTGCCTTGTGTTATAAAGCTTTTCAATCTAAACTCAATCTGCTGTAAATTCACAGAATGACTGGATACTCCTCTTATTATCACCCCCCCCCCCTTCCCCCGGTCAAGCTCTCAGAGGTTAAAGTTTCTCTGGTTGGCCTCTGCCCTCTGCCCCACCCCACCACCACCCCACCACCTCTACACTATGTCCTATCATACACTCCCATCATATCCTGGAATTTACACACTGGCCAATGTCAAAACCTGGAGTGAAATACTTGGGAGTTTGGAAATTTGAAACTGTGTTTTTAATGCTGTTTTAAATGTAATCCAAGTGAACTGGTGCCAACGATTGAAATGAAGGAATAAATGGTTTTGTGTTTTTGTTATTTGAAGTGTTTTATCTGCATCTGGTCCTAAGGACTCTAGTTTCTACATCTATGAAAATACCGTATGTTTGCGTGTGCGTGCCTGCATGTATGAGAGATAGACGTTTAATGATTGACCAGTTGTGTTACTCTAGATTCTAGCTGTTGACTACCTTGGTGTTATCGGCCGCGTCTTGAGTAACTAAACTGTATTTGAGACACAAGCAACAGCATGCTGCAGCAGCACCCTAGACTAGCCTACACCTGAGGGCCAAGAGCAGGTAAGATATGTTACTTTACTCTCTCTCTCTCTCTCTCTCTCTCTCTCTCTCTCTCTCTCTCACACACACACACACACAACTTTTTCCTCCCCTTCTGACCCTGGCTTTTCCTTGGACTCTATCCTTCCTTGCTCAAATGAACTCCTGGGAGGGATACGGTATTGTTGTATTGTATTTGTATTTGCTTTGTAGATATTGCATGCCTATGACTGACACAGTGGGGAGACACCATTGTGGTATTTCACAAGGAAATCCCGTGGTGCACCAGTGCCAGGTGGCGTCTTTGAGCAGGTTTAGCACGCTGGGCTCACAGTGGCTGGATCCCAAACAGCTGCCTGCTGTCTAGCTCTTTAGCGAGACAGTTGTTTTTTCTCTTAAGTTGCCAGGAAAGGAGTCTGGATTGAGACGGACTTCCAAGGAAGCAATGCGTAACGACGTCATGATGTCATGACGCTAAATACCTGTCTGTCAATCATCACTAAAATATCAGTCTGGAAAAAAGTGTTTCCTGTATAACAGAACTTATCAGTTGTAAAAACGAAAAGCCAACATCCGTCCCATATCATACAATTATACATTTATAAATCGCTGTTGAAGCATTTAATCAGAATTTCAATGCTGGATTTTTGCCTAAGAGAGGTCCACAGTCCCAACGAGCAGTTTTGCCTCCTGCTACTTTGTAGATTAGACTACAGGTTTTGACAGAGACAGTTTTGTAACGCAGTTCAGCTGGTAGCCTATAGATGAGGATTCTGTTCATGTGGGCTGATTTCATCACATGTAACGCAACGCGATTGGACTTCCAGCTTTAAAAGCTTTAAACATCAAAATACGATCAGAAAATCTGAAATAGGCCCTGTAATCATTCCGAAGCATTTATACATAGTGTTATCTATTATACACAGGTTAGAATTGGTTATTTGAGGGGATCATCATTTTAACTTTGTGCCCCGATAATCCCACTAGAAATAATTAGGCTATTATATAGCTTAGTATCAGAAGTTCAAGATTTCTTTCCAGTATCCCGAAGGTGATGTAGGCTATTTACTACTTCAGACCAATATTATCAATGTAGATCCTGTTGTTGTTGTTGCTGTTGTTGTTGTTAATTTCTGATCCCCTGCCCTCACTGGCTCTCTCTGCTCTCTCTCTCTCTACAGAAGAAGATGATGATCACACTGTGCTGTGCCATTATCGGGATCGTTGGTTTCTCCTATCTGTACAGCTTCTTCTCATAGAGATGTAGCACAGGTAGGCTATGGTTCATTCTTCTCATAGAGATGTAGAACAGGTAGGCTATGGTTCATTCTTCTCATAGAGATGTAGAACAGGTAGGCTATGGTTCATTCTTCTCATAGAGATGTAGAACAGGTAGGCTATGGTTCATTCTTCTCATAGAGATGTAGAACAGGTGGGCTATGGTTCATTCTTCTCATAGAGATGTAGAACAGGTAGGCTATGGTTCATTCTTCTCATAGAGATGTAGAACAGGTAGGCTATGGTTCATTCTTCTCATAGAGATGTAGAACAGGTAGGCTATGGTTCATTCTTCTCATAGAGATGTAGAACAGGTAGGCTATGGTTCATTCTTCTCATAGAGATGTAGAACAGGTAGGCTATGGTTCATTCTTCTCATAGAGATGTAGAACAGGTAGGCTATGGTTCATTCTTCTCATAGAGATGTAGAACAGGTAGGCTATGGTTCATTCTTCTCATAGAGATGTAGAACAGGTAGGCTATGGTTCATTCCGCACTGCGATTGCCAAATAAACACAATTGACTCAAAATATCGACACTCCTCTGTAGAACGGTCTTTTTGATATATTGCCCTTACGTGTTCTGTTCCTCTTGTTTCTAGGAAGAATGACTGTTTCCCATGGGCCAGATGGTATATGACTGAAGTTTCCCTCTATTTTCCTCACTGTTCATATCTAATCTTCACCCTCCCTCCCTCTTCGCATCACCATTCCAACTCCTTACTCTGTAGACGTGTTGCACAGTTTATATCTATTAAGTGTATTTTGATGAATCTCCCTGGACGCACTGCTTCACTACGCATTCAGATCACATGATCAATGATATCAGCTTGTTAGGATCCCCATTGGGCCTGACGTCATCAGATGGTCATCATGGACTGTGGCAGTGGCCCCATCAAGCGGTTTGGTTTAGAAACACTTTGGACAATTCATGTGACGACTGAATTAAATGTGTGTAAAATGTTTGTGTTCGAACAAAATTGTGATTTTAAGTCAATTTATATCATAGTTCTAGGTGTGTTTTATGGTCGCGATATTCTGTATACCCAGGGATGCATTTTCTTGGACGTTCATTAATTTATACATCAATGGTTGTTGACCAGACAATGGTTGTATGTGATTGTCATGCGATGTTGTTTATCTGTGTGCTGTCACTGCTGTGCTGCTGAAATGGTTGTAACAGCGGATTATTACTCATTCGTTGTGGTTGTGCACCCAGTAAAGACTGTTACATAATACAACATTGTGTGTGTGTGTGTGTGTGTGTGTGTGTGTGTGTGTGTGTGTGTGTGTGTGTGAGTGGTATTAGAGTTGAGCGCTTCTTCTATTTGGGAGCTTTTTCTATTTCACTATTTACCCAATATAGTACTGAATTAAGGTAGGTATTGTTGTAGGTTGGCAGGTGGGGCATAAGGTGGACCAGTATTGTCCACTAAATAATATAAATTCTTCCTTCATATCCTTCCTATGCTCTTCAGCCACTCACGTCAGACAGGAATTTCAGCACACACCAGAATGATGATAGGCTCTAGCACCGACCTCATTTTAACACATTCTTGAATAGGTGTCGTTCCCATGTTCGGGATCTCTCCTGTGATAGGCTGCTTCGTTTCATGACAGCGTGTGGGCGTGGTTTCAGCGTGGGTCCACTCGATACGATCCTCCTGGAGACACGGGGTCAGCTGATTAGGGCACTGCAACACAAGAGTCCACGTACTCGGCGTGTGTAGTTCATCAAATCGAGGGTCTCAATGTCACCGCAGACTCACCTCCTCGATGGAGTGGCATACATTCCATCCAATCACAACGTTCCTATGTTGACTTATCTCTTTGCCATTGGTCAGGAGGGTAAAGGGGAGGGTCCTTCTGGTTTGGGGTTGCTGTGTTTTTACTAAACTGAAAATGGCGGCCCGAAGCGGATCGTCTTAACTTTATCGCACAATAACAAGGATAACAAACAACATAGTCACATTTACACAAGATGGAGACAGACTTGATGGATGATCCATAAAAAACCCCTCCTCCAAGACACCGCCAGAGACATAAAGCCTATCGGAAGTCATTGAGAGGTATGAGGAAAAGTTCTCTAAATAACAAACTGACCGTTGGAGCTAGCTAGCCTAGCCTAGCATTGAGCTAGCCTAGCCTAGCATTGAGCTAGCCTAGCCTAGCATTCAGCTAGCCTAGCCTAGCATTCAGCTAGCCTAGCCTAGCATTCAGCTAGCCTAGCATTCAGCTAGCCTAGCCTAGCATTCAGCTAGCCTAGCCTAGCATTCAGCTAGCCTAGTCTAGCCTAGCATTCAGCTAGCCTAGCCTAGCATTCAGCTACAGTTAGCTAGGGAGCTCGCGCTGAGCTAATCCCGTTAGCATCGCTAGGAAGCTCTTCATTATCTCTGATCTGCTTCCTATTAGCTAATGTGCTAATGCTTAGACGTAATAATGCATCTCTTCGACCAGAAAACGTACAGTATTACAGCCTTACTAGGCGTTAGCCTGCATTATAGCTAGCTGACGTTCCTCATATAAGCGTGTGATATGCTAATGTCCTATTGTATACAGGGCAGCTAGCTGGCTAACGATAAAAACATAGTCTGTGTTTATAGACCTGGTGTGTTCGATAGTAACGTTTCTAACCACACAACCCGAAAGACTGACATTCAGTCTCTTAGTTAACAGATAGCTGTATAGTTATATATATATATATAGTTAGCTATATAGGTTTCGAGCTGGTTGAAAGTTATCCAACTAGCTAACGTTAGCCAACAACCATGCTAAGCAGCTAGCCGTCATTCCTCGCTAGCCCCTGGAGAGAGTAGGTGGTAGATGGTTCACTTGGCTGAATTAGCTCACTTTATTTGACTGTGTGACCAAACTAAGACGAGCTCACACGATACCATCACGTTCAAGGTGGATTTAATGTTATATTGATGTCTGGGGAGTCACTTGCATAATGTAATACTTGCTGTTAGCTAGTGCTAATGCTAATGGTGTCTCTCTGTTCCTGTCAAACTAAGTGGGTGACTGTAACGTTACTTGGATGCTGTTAGTCTTTTAACACTAGAACCACGCAGATGAACATTGACCCAGCAAACACACAATGTCAGGGAGACGTTCAGATCATGTCTTAATAACGTCCTGGTCCTGAACCCCGTGTGTTCGTCTGCTGGACCCCTCAATATTCACACGTCTGGCTTGGACCCCTCTAAGACGTCTGTGGACGTGCAGAACGGGTTCAATATCTGAACGACTAAAATAAACATTCATTCTGGCTCCTAATTGGATGTCTTTGGACGTCCGAAAAAGACGAAAAAGACATCTAAAAGACGTCTTTTAGACATGTCTTTGCTCAGTGGGGAGGTACTTCATTTAAAATGATTCCATCAGTGTCTATTGGACATCCCCCCAGCCCTTAATTTTAATAAATACCCCCAGCCCTTCCTTTAATAAATACCCCCAGCCCTTCCTTTAATAAATATCCGCACCATACGTTTATGATGTCGTGAGACTCGTGATTCCAAAACTAGTCAGACGGGTTTCTGTAGTGTGTTTGTTGAAGCTCAAACACCCAGCGTCTTTTGAGTTACTCAAGAATGGATGTGTTAGACTGTGTGAGGGTGACCGTGTTGGCAGGTGAAACGCTGACAGTCCCTCCAAGAGTGGCGTCCCTATTGGCGCAACTGTCAGCGCATCTGCCTCCCAAGCGGGAGACCAATCCGCTCTGGGCTTGCTGAAACGTATGCGTCACACATACAGTAGTGGCTTATCTAACATAATAGTTTTAGATTAATCTTAACTCTCATTGTTGTCCTAGAGATCATGGATGAACAACATCCTCGTTACAGCAAACGTCTGGTAAGTACTATTCTATCCACAGTGTGTCATGGTTCTGGCAATGTTCTAGATGAGAAGACAAGGCTAGATTAATACCATTGGGGTTGTCAGAAACAGTGCTCTATTGTCTTAAGGGTTCATCTGTCTGTTTAGTGACTCAAAATTACAAACATTGCTGCCTCAGACAATAATAAGCTCTATAAACAGGGTTTTTCCTGACTCAGAATGGGTCTTTGGGGGGTGATGCACACACATTTTTTTGGTGAAACCTCAGTTTTATTCAGAGTAGTCTACCAGCATATATAGGCCTATATTCTTTGCTGATCTCGATTCCTAGTGGTCCAAACCATGGACAATCCAAGAAAGAGGGATGGACTACACTTGAAACAAGCTATCAAACACATTTGGAGAGGATTTGAATAGCTATTTTTGTTTTATTAATAAAGAAATATTTTATATTTCATTTTTTAGCGTTTTGGCACTGGTGATTTTCCTTTGGATCTGACTAAAATCTCTTTGGGGGGCGCCGAAAAATCCTTGATGCAGGAAAAACCCTGCATAAATGAGTGTCGCAGATTCATTGTCTTGACAGTAACTTGACTTGGGTTCAGCGGTGGTTCAAGTTCAAGTTCACTGTCTAAGTTCTTCAGTATTGCTCTACATTGTGATGTGTGATATTACCTGCCAGATTGTAGAACACTTTCTCTTCCGGAAATGTAAATTTTGCTGACGGTAAAACTATATTTAGAGGGATAGGAAGGAAACTGTTGTTAACTTTGTGACAGGAACCGAACAGCTCTTCATAATGTTTTGTGGATGTGGGAGGTGTTTGGTGTTGAGCGATCATGGCAGACGCAGCTAGGGGTTTTGGCGGGAGTGGGGATGATGCAGTATCCATCTGCCAAGCTAGAGCGGGGGGTGAGGGGGGTGAATGGGAGGGAGGGGGGAGGAGGGTACGTGTGTGGAAGATGAACCCCTCTATTGTTCTGTCCACATGAGCTGTGGCTGAGTAACCCAGTGAATGAACAGTGAATAAATCTATGAATGGTATTCCAATCGCTCCTATATCCTCACTGTCTTGTACGAGCCTGGCCCTGATGGAGGGAGCTGCTTGGGATCGCTCTACCCTGGAAGAGTTTCAAGCCTGATTTCTAGCAAACGGGCCATTTCAAGCGATTCTTCTTCCTCCGTTTCCTCTCCCCACTTCCTGTCACCAGCGCACAGGAACGCGGCGACGTTACCAAGACGATGGGATCTCAGACGATGAGATTGAGGGGAAGAGGACCTTCGACCTGGACGAGAAGCTGCAGAGCGACAGGTTCAACTCCAACCTGGTCAAACACATGGAGGGCAAAGGTCAGAGGGCAAACCTGTCCATAACCGCCTAGAAGAGTATTAACTTATCTATTACCACTCTATAGATAAGAGTACATTATCCCATCGTCTAATACAAAGTACTATAGAACCCCTGTCTAACCACCCCATACGAATGGTATAGAATACAAAGTAGCATGCTACTAATATGCTATTACCATAGTTGTAACTAATACAAAGCCATTAATTATGTACAAGCATGTAAGCCTAGGTAGACACAATCAATTGTAGATTTTGTCATATGAATGAAATTAAATGGTTTCCTCTCTATTGGATACATATCATCTTATTTGATCATTACTAATAGTTTTTCCTGGCCATCTTATACACCTAGGAGACCCTCCTGGCCGGCGTGTGAAGATTAAGCTCATTCCTCTCACCTGTGTTTGGAAGTGGAGTTCTCTGTGTGTGATTTTTCTCTCGTCTTGTCACAGACTTCACCTTCGAGTACATCCAGAGGGAGGGGCTGAGGAGCCCTCTCGTCTTCGAGAAGCCAGACGGCCTTGGAATAGAGTAGGTCGCCCCCCCCCCCCCCCCCCTCTCCCCCTCTCCCCCACCACCCCCTCCCATCCCTCCCCCACCTCCTCTCCCCTCCCTCTCCCACCTCCTCTCCCATCCCTCCCACACACACACACACACATCTCTGGGGGATCGAGGGGAGATGGAACATGCTATAGCTCTTCCTCCTTGATTCTCCTGCCTCACTGGGACACCCCTTCCTCTCCCTCTCTCTCTCTCTACCACTCCTTCTCTCTCTCTCTACCACTCTCTCTCTCTCTCTCTCTCTCTACCACTCTCCTTCCTTCTCTCTCCCGCAGAATGCCGAACCCTGACTTCAGCGTGAGTGATGTTAAGCTGTTCGTAGGTAAGGACCAGACTACAGCCTGGCTGCTATATACCAGTACAGACAATTACACTACATCACAGACAACTGTCTGAATATGCTTTGTGTTGGGACTAGCTGTATGTAGACTAGGGTTGGGCCAATGAACGATGGCATCGTCCATCGCCGAGTACGATGGTTGAGAAAACATTGTTACATCGTGTTAAAATAATTGCAGGGCACCTTTTAAACACTTAGGCTGTCAAAATGAACAGTTGGGCATTATATTTGTGCAATTAATTAGTCCATGTTAGTTATTTTCCATATTGTGAAGAATTAGAACAGCGAACTGGAGCTAGAAGCAGGCAGCATGCGCCTTAAACCCAAGTTGCTTAATATAGCGTTATTTCTGCTTAGTTAAAAATTCATGGAAATGATTACATAAAAAATATGTTTGTTGCAATCTACAGTATCTGTCATAAAACTTAACAGATTAGAATTTAGCTATAGCTAAATGAACATGATCTCTATCGAATGGTGTTTATCAGGCCGTGCCTAATGTTCCATTAGACTATTAAGACTAGTCCAACGCCTTCGCATTCGACTGTCTTATCTCAACGATTTTACCAACCTTTGCCTACCATGCTTAGCCTAATGCTAAATAAATACTGCACTGTTACAATAATATAGCATTAGCCTAATTATTAGATGTGGTTTCTTACCTAATTTACATAACAAATATAACCTTCCAACTCTCCTCCGTGCAAACTGCCACATTGAGACCATAGGGCTTTTCATTAAAGGAATAACATGGTGATTGAACATGACACATGCCAGTTGTCTTTAGGTAAAATCAAAGGGAATATGTCCATAAGTGTTTTTATTCTGTTATTTTTAAGTACTATAAAACTCCTTTTTATATGCCCACTTTTCCCCCTCTCCAAGCTCAGATGGTGCTACTGCGTGTATATGCGCTATTAGTCCCCTGTGTTCTCCAGTCATGGCAGATGAACCGTCAAACAAATGCCAACGCATCTTGTCCCAATCCAGGTTATTCTGTATAATGAAATCATTGAGTGAGTCAAAAATAGCTTCTCCAGTTGTGTTGGTCAGCAGGGAATAACAAAAAAGAAAAACATCATACACTTCTCCTGCATAAATGTACCTTACATAACAGAGCAGAGTTGCCTCATTCCCGATGTCGGTGGACTCGTCCAGTTGTAGTGAAAAAAACTGTCTATGGCGTATGCGTGTCAACAGCTGATCTTCAACGTTTTGAGCCATAGATTGTATTCGCCGTTGGACTGTGTCATTAGACAGCGGTACTTTGTTAACTGCATCACTTGCTTTCTCTGGTAGTGATAAAAACGGCAGTATACTAGCAGTACCCTAGCAGTACAGTGTACTAGACAGTACACTGAAATGCTAAAATAAAATAATATGCGGCCTCATGTCAGAAAAAAGATTTTTGGGGGTCTTGCTAAGGCCAATTTATAAACTATTAGCAGAAAACCCTAAATATTTACCTATAAAAAAAGTTATCTGGTGCAGCTTTGGAGCTCTTACGAGGATAACGTGGTCGTCCCCGGTCTGTGACCTGCAGGCAGTCGGAGGATGGTGGACGTGATGGACGTGACCACCCAGAAGGGGATCGAGATGTCCATGGCCCAGTGGAGGCGCTACTACGAGACGCCGCCCCAGGAGCGAGAGAAGCTCTACAACGTCATCAGCCTGGAGTTCAGCCACACCAAGCTGGAGAACCTGGTGAAACGGCCCGCCTCGGTGAGGAACGCACACACACACACACACACACACACACACACACACACACACACACACACACACACACACACACACACACACACCAAGCTGGAGAACCTGGTGAAACGGCCCGCCTCGGTGAGGAGCGCACACACACACACACACACACACACACACACACACCAAGCTGGAGAACCTGGTGAAACGGCCCGCCTCGGTGAGGAGCGCACACACACGCACACACACACACACACACACACACACACACACACACACACACACACACACACACACACACACGCAAGAAGAGTAGGCTAGCCTATAGCCTGTAATGTTTCAGTAGGCTAAAACTAGATTTCACATAAAGACCGCGGATGTCAGAGAGGGCAATAGCGTTCGAAGGCAAAATTATTCAAACTGGTCCACAAAGAATGATGCAAATAATAAAGTGAAAGAAATAATAGCCTACCGTGCAAAAAATAGCCTAGATGAATTGTACATTTATGAAAGTGTTATATACAGTATAATGTTTTATATGGACCTGCGTGTCTGCAATAAAGTTCCTCTATCTTTGTTGTCACGATACCAAAATTACTTCAGAGGCCAAATCAGCCTCCCTGCACAGCCCACTGTCTGCGCCTCATTGAAACGAGACGAGACAATCGTCCTCCGTACCCAAAGATGAGCCCATCTCAGGCCTGGGTCACGCGCTGTCCTTTCACTCGTTCACAAGACCTCCGGGTCCCGTTTGCACCTTGCAGTCACACCAACACGGCGTAGGGAGTTTGGAGAACGCTGTGAGGGGTGCTTTTCTTCTCATCTTCCTGGATTCTGCCCTCGTGTAAACAGGCGAAGGCGATCTCGCTTTGATGAAGCACGTTCGGCTATTGTACAGTTCAATTATAACACAACATCATTTTAAAGCCCATAATGTTATTGTAGGATTCTATGTCCTACTTTTGTCCGACCAAGATTCTATTAGCCGAGCAATAAAGCTTGTTAGACAGAAAATAGTCTATAGGCTATATAACTTTAATTAAATAGACCAGAAGTTTCCTAATTATGATTTATGTTATGTTAAAGGACAATGCTCGTTTTTGACAACCTGGACCTTATTTACGACATATTATAAGACGTTTGATTCACCGAGATCACTTTGGTGTAGTTCGGAGGCATGTAGAAGAGCATAGGCCTGTTTTGGTTTTTCACATGCCTCTGTAATATGATCTTTAGAAACGTCTTTAGACACGAAATAGTTTCCTCACTTGCTCCAGCACGCATGCGCACAGCGTGCTGGAGCAACGATTGCGCGCTGTGCTGGAGCAAGTGAGGAAGCTATTTCGTTTCGAAAGACGTTTTTAAAGATCATATTACAGAGGCATGTGAAAACCACAACAGGCCTATGCTCTCTATGTAAGCACAACTAGCGATTCATCAAGACAGATTGATGAAAACAACCGTTTCGCGGCAGAAAATAGATTTTTAGAAACTGCATTCTCAGTGCCCCCACCACCGCCATTACATGGATATACTGGCTCGCGCTGGATTTTAAATTTCTTCTACATGCCTCCGAACTACACCAAAGTGATCTCGGTGAGTCAAACGTCTTATAATATGTTGTAAATAAGGTTGTCAAAAACGAGCATTGTCCTTTAAGACTGATGACCTGATTTGATCCATAGCTGCAGGAGTGTATTTTGAGCAGGATGCTGACAAAAGCATCTGAAGCCCAATCTCTTAAGTGCACGGTTGCGCAGCATTGTCAAATGTAGGCCTGTCTTTATTTCATTCTGTTAGGCTATTCTATTCAATTAGATTATGTTCTGCTATTCTAATCTGTTCTATCTATGTTATTCATTTATGCATTATAATAGTCAAAAACACAATCTCCAAAAACACAGCAGCAGCTTTATATAATCTAGACAAAGTGCAATCGCCAAACATACACTAGACGACTTCGAAAAGATTTTTAAGACAACCTCTCATATCTAGACATGGAGTTTTTAGTTACAGATTATATGATTTTGCAAAGACTGGCATCATGCAGGTCATTTGCATGAATACTAAAAACTTCATGTTTGATTTTACCAGAATAGAAAAAGAGAAAAAGACAGATTTTAGACTGGGATTGTCACCTCAAATGGAGCGCAGTCAGACTCTAGCAAAACACATGATTTTATTCAGACATTGGAAAGTGCATTTATTGAAATCATTTGGATGGAGGCACAAAATGAGAGGTTTTTATGGAATATGATCCAGGGTCGACCACCTTGAGGTCAAGTGGAAGCGCCTGGTCTAGCAGGTCGACATCAAAAGAAACAACAACAATAATATGCGCACAGCGCGCAGACTGGCTGTCTTAACCGCAATGCCACGAACGATGGCTTGTAATTCTAAAACTTATTTTTTTCCTGTTCATTTATTCAGGTTTACTACAACACTGGCTTATATCTCGAAGGAGATTACTTTCTATGTTCATTTTTTTCCCTGTTCAGATCCTTACTAAACTTTAAAGTAAATTCTCTGACTTTAAATGTAATAAATTCCCATCTATCTGACAGAATAAAGAATCTTTGAATCTTGAAGGTCATGGTTTGTTCCCAGAGGTTATCAGCGCAGTGAGAGCTTCTGGGTAGTCTGACGACTGAGCTCTGGATCTACAGTAGACAGCTCTGGATCTACAGTAGACAGCTCTGGATCTACAGTAGACAGCTCTGGATCTACAGTAGACAGCTCTGGATCTACAGTAGACGGGAGTAGACTCCCGATACTGAGCAATGTCCGTCTGTGTTCCGCTCCCTCGGTCAGAAACATGCTCACACCAAGGTTATAATAGTTTTGCTTTTTTCATTAGTTTTTATTTTTATATCGTTTTAACTTTTTGTTTTCAATTTCAGTTTAGTTTTGATTAGTTTTAAAGCAGGTTTGCTAGTTTAGTTTAGTTTTTATTTTTAGAAAATGTTTAGTTTTAGTTTAGTTTTTATTAGTTTCAGTGTTAGTTTTAGTTTTTTTTCTTCTGCGCTAGCCTCGTGAGACCATCCTTTCTCAAGTTGTTTCACTCCGTGTGAAACAAACCATCTGGCACACGTCAGGTTACTCCTGCGCAGGGGCACAGCAAAAAAAATGGAGGATAGACTTCATATCCACCCAAAATACTAGGCTTATGTATGAAATGAAAAAGACGAAAACTAAGAACATTTTCTCAATAATTGTAGTTTATTTTAGTTAGTTTTGTAAACACACAATACAGTTTTAGTTAGTTATCGTTTTTTTTGTAAAGTCTAGTTTTTGTTTTTATTTCAGTGAACTAAAATGTTTTTTCACACCTAGTTTTAGTTTTTTAGTTAGTTTTCGTTAACTATAATAACCTTGGCTCACACACACCGACGGGCCTGTTACACGTGACCGTACAAGCAGGCGCAATCTGGCCTATTTACATTTGTTGTTGTTGATTGACATGCACTATCCCTTTTCAAATAAACTGAAATTAAAATTGAAAATGGATTTGTGTCCCCAGGTGGACCTGATCGACTGGGTGGACAACATGTGGCCTCGGCACCTGAAAGAGAGACAGAGGGACTCTACCAACGCCATCATAGACATGCACTACCCCAAAGTACAGAAGTAAGTCTTCTTCCATCACAGACGTGCACTACCCCAAAGTACAGAAGTAAGTCTTCTTCCATCATAGACATGCACTACCCCAAAGTACAGAAGTCTTCTTCCATCATAGACATGCACTACCCCAAAGTACAGAAGTAAGTCTTCTTCCATCATAGACATGCACTACCCCAAAGTACAGAAGTAAGTCTCCTTCCATCATAGTCATGCACTACCCCAAAGTACAGAAGTAAGTCTTCTTCCATCATAGTCATGCACTACCCCAAAGTACAGAAGTAAGTCTTCTTCATCATAGACATGCACTACCCCAAAGTACAGAAGTAAGTCTTCTTCATCATAGACATGCACTACCCCAAAGTACAGAAGTAAGTCTTCTTCATCATAGACATGCACTACCCCAAAGTACAGAAGTAAGTCTTCTTCATCATAGACATGCACTACCCCAAAGTACAGAAGTAAGTCTTCTATCATAGTCATGCACTACCCCAAAGTACAGAAGTAAGTCTTCTTCCATCACAGACGTGCACTACCCCAAAGTACAGAAGTAAGTCTTCTTCATCATAGTCATGCACTACCCCAAAGTACAGAAGTAAGTCTTCTTCATCATAGTCATGCACTACCCCAAAGTACAGAAGTAAGTCTTCTTCATCATAGTCATGCACTACCCCAAAGTACAGAAGTAAGTCTTCCATCATAGACATGCACTACCCCAAAGTACAGAAGTAAGTCTTCCATCATAGACATGCACTACCCCAAAGTACAGAAGTAAGTCTTCTTCCATCATAGACATCCACTACCCCAAAGTACAGAAGTAAGTCTTCTTCATCATAGTCATGCACTACCCCAAAGTACAGAAGTAAGTCTTCCATCATAGACATGCACTACCCCAAAGTACAGAAGTAAGTCTTCCATCATAGACATGCACTACCCCAAAGTACACTTCCTCCTCTTGTCTTATTTCATTTCACACAGACAAATTTACACCTTCAATAACACTATAGTGTAATGTATGTGTGGACTGCAATCAACCATATGCTCTCCCCCTCCTCGTCTCTCTCCTCCTCCTCATCTCTCTCCCCCTCCTCGTCTCTCTCCCCCTCCTCGTCTCTCCCCCTCCTCGTCTCTCTCCCCCTCCTCGTCTCTCTCCCCCTCCTCGTCTCTCTCCCCCTCCTCGTCTCTCTCCCCCTCCTCGTGTCTCTCCCCCTCCTCGTCTCTCTCCCCCTCCTCATCTCTCCCCCTCCTCACCTCTCTTCCTCCTCGTCTCTCTCCCCCTCCTCGTCTCTCTCCCCCTCCTTGTCTCTCTCCCCCTCCTTGTCTCTCTCCCCCTCCTCGTCTCTCTCCCCCTCCTCGTCTCTCTCCCCCTCCTCTCTCTCTCCCCCTCCTCGTCTCTCTCCCCCTCCTCGTCTCTCTCCCCCTCCTCGTCTCTCTCCCCCTCCTCGTCTCTCTCCCCCTCCTCGTGTCTCTCCCCCTCCTCGTGTCTCTCCCCCTCCTCATCTCTCCCCCTCCTCACCTCTCTTCCTCCTCGTCTCTCTCCCCCTCCTCGTCTCTCTCCCCCTCCTCTCTCTCTCCCCCTCCTCGTCTCTCTCCCCCTCCCCCTCCTCGTCTCTCTCCCCCTCCTCTCTCTCTCCCCCTCCTCGTCTCTCTTCCCTCCTCGTCTCTCTCCCCCTCCTCGTCTCTCTCCCCCTCCTCGTCTCTCTCCCCCTCCTCGTCTCTCTCCCCCTCCTCGTCTCTCTCCTCCTCCTCATCTCTCCCCCTCCTCGTCTCTCTCCCCCTCCTCGTCTCTCTCCCCCTCCTCGTCTCTCTCCCCCTCCTCGTCTCTCTCCCCCTCCTCATCTCTCTCCCCCTCCTCATCTCTCTTCCTCCTCGTCTCTCCCCCTCCTCGTCTCTCTCCCCCTCCTCGTCTCTCTCCTCCTCCTCATCTCTCTTCCTCCTCGTCTCTCCCCCTCCTCATCTCTCTCCTCCTCGTCTCTCTCCCCCTCCTCGTCTCTCTCCCCCTCCTCATCTCTCTCCTCCTCGTCTCTCTCAGGTACTGCCTAATGAGCGTCCAGGGCTGCTTCACAGATTTCCACATAGACTTCGGAGGCACGTCGGTCTGGTACCACATCCTGAGGGGAGGCAAGGTGAGACTCGGACCCAGCAGCGCCAGAACCACATCTCCCTCTTACACTGGGCATATTAAAACTGACCTCTGTTCCTGTGACAACTTGCCCCTCACCTTTGACCCTCGAACCCTGACCTCTGGCTCCTCCTCCCGTCCCAGGTGTTCTGGCTGATCCCGCCCACGCCCCAGAACCTGGAGCTGTACGAGAACTGGGTGTTGTCAGGGAAACAGGGGGACATCTTCCTCGGGGACAAGGCCTCGGACTGCCAGAGGATCGAGCTGAAGCGAGGATACACCTTCATGATCCCCTCGGGTACACACACACACACACACACACACACACACACACACACACACACACACACACACACACACACACACAGATACACCTTCATGATCCCCTCAGGTACACACACACACACACACACACACACACACACACACACACACACACACACACACACAGATACACCTTCATGATCCCCTCAGGTACACACACACACACACACACACACACACACACACACACACACACACACACACACACACACAGAGATACACCTTCATGATCCCCTCGGGTACACACACACACACACACACACACACACACACACACACACACAGATATACACCTTCATGATCCCCTCAGGTACACACACACACACACACACACACACACACACACACACACACACACACACACACACACACACACACACACACACACACACACAGAGATACACCTTCATGATCCCCTCAGGTACACACACACACACACACACACACACACACACACACACAGAGAGATACACCTTCATGATCCCCTCAGGTACACACACACACACACACACACACACACACACACACACACACACACACACACACACAGATACACCTTCATGATCCCCTCAGGTACACACACACACACACACACACACCTTCATGATCCCCTCAGGTACACACACACACACACACACACACACACACACACACACACACACACACACACACACACACGTGTGACGTTTCCAGTCGCTGTCTCACTCACTCTCTCACTCTCTCTCACTCACTCACTCACTCACTCACTCACTCACTCACTCACTCACTCACTCACTCACTCAGCTGATGTGTGTGTAACCTGTGCTGCTGCAGGCTGGATCCATGCTGTTTACACTCCGGAGGACACGCTGGTGTTGATGTGTGTTGTGCTGATGTGTGTTGTGTTGATGTGTGTGTGTTGATGTGTGTGTGTTGATGTGTGTGTGTTGATGTGTGTGTGTTGATGTGTGTGTGTTGATGTGTGTTGTGTTGATGTGTGTTGTGTTGATGTGTGTTGTGTTGATGTGTGTGTGTTGATGTGTGTTGTGTTGATGTGTGTTGTGTTGATGTGTGTGTGTTGATGTGTGTGTAACCTGTGCTGCTGCAGGCTGGATCCATGCTGTTTACACTCCGGAGGACACGCTGGTGTTGATGTGTGTTGTGTTGATGTGTGTTGTGTTGATGTGTGTGTGTTGATGTGTGTTGTGTTGATGTGTGTGTGTTGATGTGTGTGTAACCTGTGCTGCTGCAGGCTGGATCCATGCTGTTTACACTCCGGAGGACACGCTGGTGTTCGGGGGCAACTTCCTGCACAGCTTCAACATCCCCATGCAGCTCAACATCTACAGCATCGAGGACCGCACGCGGGTGAGCAGCAGTGTATATATATATATATAGAATTATACATATCATAATCCATCCATCGTCATCCTCTTATCCGGGGTCGGGGCGCGGAGGCAGCAGTTCCAGCAGGGGGCCCCCGACATCCCTTTACCTAGCAGCATCAACATCTAATAATATATCATCTTATTGTATAACTATATATATATAAAATAAAATGTATAATAATAATATATAATATCATGGAATTCAATTTCTGGAATGTCATGGCATTTTGAGTCTATTCCAGATATAGAAAGTCATGCAATATCAAGCGTGTTTGTTTGTAGCATGCTTATATTTTAGTTGCCATTCATCAAATTGTCATATTTTCCACGCAGTATTTTTCTTTATGAGGTTATTTCACGCGTTACCTATTCTGTGCGAGTGGTTGTTATGGTTACTTGATTTCCCAGCACCCATTCCTCCCCTTCCTGCTCGTCACCAGTTTTTCCGTTCATTACAGCTCATGGAAATTCAGCTGTTTAGTCAACGGAAGTCGGAAAAGTCATGGAATTGGACTTGGAAGTGGGAACCCTGCCTATTAGTGTGGGTCTAATGCCCTGCTCTGTTCTGCCCCCTCTCTCTCTCTGCTTGCCAGGTTCCGCCTAAGTTCCGCTACCCGTTCTACTACGAGATGTGCTGGTACGTGCTGGAGAGATACCTGTTCTGCCTGACCAACACATCCCACCTCACCCCCGAGTTCCAGAAGCACTCCCTGGGCATCGGTGAGTGAGTGAGCGCGCATGCACTCAGAAACCACCTCCACCCCTTCTCTGGGTCTCGGGCTCTCATTGCAGGGACTTTACATCAACATGTGTGTAAGGTAGTTTGTGCGTGTGTGTCCGTGCGTGTGTCCGTGCGTGTGTCCGTGCGTGTGTCCGTGCGTGTGTCCGTGCGTGTGTCCGTGCGTGTGTCCGTGCGTGTGTCCGTGCGTGTGTCCGTGCGTGTGTCCGTGCGTGTGTCCGTGCGTGCGTGCGTGTGTGCGTGCGTGTGTGTGTGTGTGCGTGTGTGCGTGTGTGCGTGTGTGTGTGTGTGTGTGTGTGTGTGCGTGCGTGTGTGGGCCGAACGGAAGCTACATATCACGTCACACTGAATCCTTTGATTCGGCTGCAGACGGTCGGACGTTTCACAAATTGCGGGAAACGGCATGCCTGCATCTGCTTCACGTTGCCACAGCAACTGACTGGGGCACATTGCATATTTGCGGAGTCATTTGTGCCGTTTCCTGGATGTTCCAGGATTGAAAGAAAGTCTACTGAGAGTTTAGACCTCTGGGAGTTAAACACTATGCTAATGCACCCGAATAACACTTAAAAATGCATAACGAATAACACTGAAAAACATTTCATCCAATCGTATTCATGAAGAAAAGATGGCGTTCCCACTCCATTACCACAAAAGGACATGCGTCATGGTGGCGACACGTTGAACGTTTACATCTGGCTTGTCTCCTCCTTCTTCCGGTCAGGCCTGACCCGCGCTGACCGGCGGGACGACGAACCAGAGGAGGAGGGGGCGGAGACCAAGGACAAGGACGAGGACGAGGGGGGGGACGAGGGGGGGGACGCCACGGTCAAGAAGGAAGACGAGGAACCCTCCGCCCCTTCTTCCTCCTCCTCCTCCTCCCCCAAGCCGCGGGTGAACCTGACCCCCTACGAGCTGGAGGGGCTGTGGAACCTGCTGGGGAAGCTGGAGGAGCTGCCGGCCCACAAGAAGAGCGTCCCGGCGGGCATCCACAACGCCCCCGCCCTCCTGCAGGACATACGGGTAGGACGGCCACGCCCATCCTCTCACACATCTCAGATCATACACACGGTCCACACCGCCACTGCCCTGAAACATTCAGCTGGTTTGATACCCGAGGCTTGTCGGTTTATCGATCTTCTCCTCCCTCCCTCTCCCTCCCGCCCCCCCCGCCCCCTGACCTGTCCAGGCCCTCCTGGAGGAGCACTCCAACGACGACGAGAAGCTGTCCTACACGGGAGAGCCCATCGTCAAGTGGCCCAAGAGGGTGAGTTCCCATAAGACACGTTCACACTGAATGGAAACATGATAATCAGTCTCAGCAAATAAATGATGTCTTCCCTCCCTTCCCTCCTCCCCTCCTCTCCCTCCTCTCCCCCTCCCTTCCCTCCCTTCCCTCCTCCCCTCCTCTCCCTCCTCTCCCCCTCCCTTCCCTCCCTCCCTCCTCCCCTCCTCTCCCTCCTCTCCCCCTCCCTCCCTCCTCTCCCCCTCCTCTCCCTCCTCTCCCCCTCCCTTCCCCTCCCTCCCTCCTCTCCCTCCTCTCCCCCTCCCTTCCCTCCTCTCCCCCTCCCTCCCTCCCTCCTCCCCCCCTCCCTCCCTCCTCTCCCCCTCCCTCCCTCCCTCCCTCCTCTCCCCCTCCCTCCCTCCCTCCTCCCCCCCTCCCTCCCTCCTCTCCCCCTCCCTTCCCTCCCTCCCTCCTCTCCCTCCTCTCCCCCTCCCTCCCTCCCTCCTCCCCCCCTCCCTCCCTCCTCTCCCCCCTCCCTCCCTCCCTCCTCCCCCCCTCCCTCCCTCCTCTCCCCCTCCCTTCCCTCCCTCCCTCCTCTCCCTCCTCTCCCCCTCCCTTCCCTCCTCTCCCCCTCCCTCCCTCCCTCCTCCCCCCCTCCCTCCTCCTCCCCCTCCCTCCCTCCTCCCCCCCTCCCTCCCTCCTCTCCCCCTCCCTTCCCCCCTTCCCTCCTCTCCCCCTCCCTCCCTCCTCTCCCCCTCCCCCCCCTCCTTCCCTCCTCTCACCCCTCCCTCCCTCCCTCCTCTCCCCCTCCCTTCCCCCCCTCCCTCCCTCCTCCCCCCCTCCCTCCTTTCCCCCTCCCTCCCTCCTCTCCACCTCCCTCCTCTCCCCCTCCCTTCCCCCCCTCCCCCCCTCCCTCCCTCCTTTCCCCCTCCCTCCCCTCCCACCTCCCTCCCTCTCTCCTCTCCCCCTCCCTCCTCCCCCCCTCCCTCCTCTCCCCCTCCCTTCCCCCCCTCCCCCCCTCCCTCCCTCCTTTCCCCCTCCCTCCCCTCCCACCTCCCCCCCTCTCTCCTCTCCCCCTCCCTTCCCTCCTCTCCCCCTCCCAGCCGTCGTGGTACCGGCCGCCCACCCCTCCGCCGCAGGTGCTCTACCGGCCTCGCCTCGGCCCCTCCCTCCACCGGTCCACCAGCGCCACCGCCGTCCGGCCCGCCAAGCCCGCCTCCATCTCGGCGCTGCGGCGGAGGCGCGTGCGCTGCAAGCGGTGCGCGGCGTGCGTGCGCAGGGAGTGCGGCGACTGCAGCTACTGCCACGACATGAGGAAGTTCGGAGGGCCGGGCCGCATGAAGAAGGGCTGCATGATGCGCCAGTGTCTGGCTGTGAGTGGCGTTCAGTCGCTTGTCACTTTATCCTTTAGGAAGGACGTCAGACCTTAGCCTGTTCACGTTAGGGACGTCGGTTTCCTGTCTTTCTGTTCCACCATGAGAAATGGTTTGAGCAGCAGGTTTTTCACTAGCGGTTTTAATGATGGGGTCCGTACCGGATCAGCCCTCGGCTCCTCCCCCATGCAGAAACCCAGTCATGTTCAGTCTGTAAATCAGGTCAGAGCGGAAGCGTCCTCTCCCAGGCTCTCTGCCAGCTCATCTGCTCAAGGGGGCGTTACGTGACCAGGAATTATCAATCCACTCCAGAAGAGCCGCTCGAGTTGATCGGCCGCAGGTGCGCCTTCAAGAAGGTTCCGCTGCTCCGTCCCCTCGCCTGGCGGTTCGATGAGGAGACGAGGTTTTCCACTGAGAGTAAATTAAATTGAAATGAATGTAATTATTTTTCCCATCGTGATTTCAGTGCACACAGCGCTGAGCCAGATGGGGAATTTTCATTTTGTTTCACTTCACATTTTGAAAAGGGTCTGGAGCCAGGGTACACTAGCCAGACGAAAGCACGGGTTACCGCCAGGCATCATGGGAAACGTATCATAGTTTGACATGTTTTCCATACCTGTATATTGTCATGTATGAAAAGAGCCCAAAATGAACACTGTAAGAGGATTCCTCGATTACTATAAGCCAATTATTTAAACAGCATTTGT
>NC_140249.1:1250961-1260961 GCF_949987555.1 Borostomias antarcticus
GCTCCCTCGCCCGTCCACACCTCCTCATGCCTCGCTCCCTCGCCCGTCCACACCTCCTCATGCCCTGCTGAAAACTGACCAGACCAACATCAACAACATCAGCAATTCGTAGCGCACAGAAGCCATTTTGGACTGTATATTTACCTCTCTCCTTTCCTTCTTCCTCTCTCTCTCTCTCCGTCTCTCCCTCTCTCTCCTCAGTCATCCAGCGATGACGACAGCGTGGCGTCGGAGGGCTCCGTGTCGTCCCGGCCAGTCAAGCGCGTCCACCGCGAGGGCATCGGCGTGGGCGAGAGGTTCAGGCCGGTGGTGCAGCGGCGAGGCC
This sequence comes from Borostomias antarcticus, assembly GCF_949987555.1. Classification (NCBI taxonomy): domain Eukaryota; kingdom Metazoa; phylum Chordata; class Actinopteri; order Stomiiformes; family Stomiidae; genus Borostomias; species Borostomias antarcticus. The sequence goes on from NC_140249.1 coordinate 1,251,287, forward strand.
GGCCTCCGCTGACGTCCAGGCGTACGGCGCCCCCTCCCTCCCAGAAGCTGCTACTGCAGCAGCAGCAGAGCAGGAAGAGAGCCGGGGCGGTGGAGCTACGACTCAGGAAGAGGGTGAGGGGAGAGGGAGGCGGAGAGGGGGGGAGGGAGAGGGAGGGAGGGGGAGGAGGAGAGGGAGAGGGAGGGGGAGGAGGAGAGGGAGGGGGAGAGGGAGGGAGGGAGGGGGTGAGGGAGGAGGAGAGGGAGGGAGGGAGGGGGTGAGGGAGGAGGAGAGGGAGGGGGAGAGAGGGAGGGGGAGAGGGGGAGGGGGAGAGGGAGGGAGGGGGAGGAGGAGAGGGAGGGGAAGAGGGAGGGTGGGGGAGGGGAAGAGGGTGAGGGAGGGGGTGAGGGAGGGGAAGAGGGAGGGCAGGGGGGCAGGGTATCTGCAGGTCTCCACAAGTTAAATCTTAAGCCTTTTTAATGCCACATGGAATGGAATTCAAGACTGAGATTTACAACAAAGTATGGTTGGTGAGACCTAATGCTGCAGAGCTGGAAAGTGGGCCTGTATACACCTGCCTGTCTGGATTACCTTCACAAGATTAGCTAGCTAGGCTAGCGTTAGCTAGCTATCGCGAAAATAGTAGCCAACTTTCACGACCGCAACTTTGCAGTGGTGTGTGTGACTGAACTCAAAAAGAAGAAATAGTCTGCTCTCGGACAACATTTTAAGATCTTTGAGAAATTAATTTAAGACAATTTTGAGGAATTGAAGACTTTTCAAGGCCTTTAATTTAAATAAATGGATTTAAGACTTGGATGGATGGAGTGAGAGAGGGAGGGATGGAGAGTGTGAAAATTGATCATAGAATAAACGGGTGACGCCCCACAACTCACCCTCAATAACACCAGCCTCCCTGTGTCTCCCTCAGTAACACCAGCCTCCCTGTGTCTCCCTCAGTAACACCAGCCTCCCTGTGTCTCCCTCAGTAACACCAGCCTCCCTGTGTCTCCCTCAGTAACACCAGCCTCCCTGTATCTCCCTCAGTAACACCAGCCTCCCTGTGTATCCCTCAGTAACACCAGCCTCCCTGTGTCTCCCTCAGTAACACCAGCCTCCCTGTATCTCCCTCAGTAACACCAGCCTCCCTGTGTATCCCTCAGTAACACCAGCCTCCCTGTATCTCCCTCAGTAACACCAGCCTCCCTGTATCTCCCTCAGTAACACCAGCCTCCCTGTGTCTCCCTCAGTAACACCAGCCTCCCTGTATCTCCCTCAGTAACACCAGCCTCCCTGTGTCTCCCTCAGTAACACCAGCCTCCCTGTATCTCCCTCAGTAACACCAGCCTCCCTGTATCTCCCTCAGTAACACCAGCCTCCCTGTATCTCCCTCAGTAACACCAGCCTCCCTGTGTCTCCCTCAGTAACACCAGCCTCCCTGTGTCTCCCTCAGTAACACCAGCCTCCCTGTGTCTCCCTCAGTAACACCAGCCTCCCTGTGTCTCCCTCAGTAACACCAGCCTCCCTGTGTATCTCCCTCAGTAACACCAGCCTCCCTGTGTCTCCCTCAGTAACACCAGCCTCCCTGTATCTCCCTCAGTAACACCAGCCTCCCTGTGTCTCCCTCAGTAACACCAGCCTCCCTGTGTCTCCCTCAGTAACACAGCCTCCCTGTGTATCCCTCAGTAACACCAGCCTCCCTGTGTCTCCCTCAGTAACACCAGCCTCCCTGTATCTCCCTCAGTAACACCAGCCTCCCTGTGTCTCCCTCAGTAACACCAGCCTCCCTGTGTCTCCCTCAGTAACACCAGCCTCCCTGTATCTCCCTCAGTAACACCAGCCTCCCTGTGTCTCCCTCAGTAACACCAGCCTCCCTGTATCTCCCTCAGTAACACCAGCCTCCCTGTATCTCCCTCAGTAACACCAGCCTCCCTGTATCTCCCTCAGTAACACCAGCCTCCCTGTATCTCCCTCAGTAACACCAGCCTCCCTGTGTCTCCCTCAGTAACACCAGCCTCCCTGTATCTCCCTCAGTAACACCAGCCTCCCTGTATATCCCTCTTCTTTTGCAGATCAAACTGGAGCGTAGCAAAATCTTACAGGCGGTAAGCACTGTTCTCTACATCTCTACTTTGATCTGTTCTCTTGACCGATTCATGCCCTCTAATTCCTCCCCTTCTCCCCCTCCCTCCCTCCCTCCCTCCTCCTCCTCCTCTCCAGAAACGGGCGTCTCTGAGCTCCAGGGGCTTGTCCCGCCTGCACTCCTCCTCGGGCGTGTCCCCCGGACGCGGCCTGGCCCGGGGCCGAGGGCGGGGGGCCTGGCGGGGGTCCCCCTACCGCCCCTACACCTCCCCCGGGGGCGCGGCGTCATCGTCCCACCTGGGCCTGTCCCTGGAGGCCAGGGGAGAGTCGCACAGGGGGAGGGGGAGGGGGGTGAGGCTGAGGGGTGGGGGGGCGGGCAGGGGAGGGGGGAGGAGACACCGGCCGGAGGAGGAGGAGGAGGAGAGCGAGGACTCCAGCAGCAGCAGTAGCAGCAGCGCCGAGGAGGAGGAGGAGAGGAGGGAGAACGGCGTGAGAGGAGGAGGAGGAGGAGTCAAACGAGACAAGGAGAACCGGCCGCAGAGGCGGGGGGGGGCGGCCGCCAAAGACCGAGAGGACGAGGAGGAGGAGGGGGAGGAGAGCGAGGAGGTCAACCAAAATGGAGGCGAGGAAGAGGAAGGGTCAGACGAAGACGGCGGGGACGGAGGACGGGGCCGGGCGCCGCCGCCGAAGGGGCCTTACCTGACGGTGACGCTCCAGAGGCCGTCGAGGGCGGCGTGCGACCCCTCCGCCATCGTCCCCAAACTGGAGGCGGCCGTCGCCCCGCGCTGTGTGCCCCCCGCCGCCGCCGCCAACCAGAGCCTCATCCTGCGCAAGTCCCTCCTCCGGCCGCCCATCAGGAACCGCGACCCCGCCCCCTCGGCGCCGAGTAAACGCGCCGGCGGCGGCTACAGGGTGCGGGCGGAGAGCCCGAGGAGACCGGCGGCGAGCAGGCCGGAGAGGACGAACAACGGCGCCTCGTCCTCCTCGCGCGTCCCGCCCCTCCGCATCCCGCTGTCGGCGCTGCAGGACGGCGGCGGCGCCGGCGAGGCGGAGCGGGAGAGGGAGGCGGAGAACGGCGGGAGCGAGCCAGGCTGCGAGCGGGAGGTGTGGGTGTCGGTCTTTCGCTACCTGAGCCGGGCGGAGCTCTGCGTCTGCATGGCCGTCTGCAAGAACTGGTACAAATGGTACGAAGTTTGATATTACACACGCACACAATCAATCAATCAATCAATCAATCATTATTTTTATATCGTTTTTACTTTTTGTTTTCAAATTCAGTTTAGTTTTGATTAGTTTTAAAGCAGGTTTGCTAGTTTAGTTTAGTTTTTATTAGTTTCAGTATTAGTTTTAGTTGTTTTTCTTCTGCGCTAGCCTCGTGAGACCATGCTTTCTCACGTTGTTTCACTCCGTGTGAAACAAACCATCTGGCCACGTCAGGTTACTCCTGCTCAGGGACACAGATAAAGAACATGGAGGATAGATTTCATATCCACCCAAAACACTAGGCTTATGTATGAAATGAAAAAGACGAAAACTAAGGACATTTTCTCAATAATTGTAGATTTATTTTAGTTAGTTTTGTAAACACACAATACAGTTTTAGTTAGTTATCGTTTTTTTTGTAAAGTCTAGTTTTTATTTTTATTTCAGTGAACTAAAATGTTTTTTCACACCTAGTTTTCGTTTTTTAGTTAGTTTTCGTTAACTATAATAACCTTGGTGTGTGTGTGTGTGTGTGTGTGTGTGTGCGCGCAGGAGCCTGGACAAAAGGCTGTGGATGAGGATCGACCTGAAGAAGAAGCGCCCCATCACTCCGCAGGCGCTGTCGGGCATCATCAAACGCCAGCCCCTGACCCTTGACCTGTCCTGGACGTCCATCTCCAAGAAGCAGCTCACCTGGCTCGTCAACCGCCTGCCAGGTAAGCACACACACACACACACACGCACACACACACACACACACACTCGGACTGTGGACTGTGAAGTCATCCCCTCTTGTCCGCCGTCTCAGGGCTGAAGGACCTGGTGGTGTCCGGCTGCTCGTGGTCGTCCATCTCGGCCCTCAGCTCCCCCAGCTGCCCGCTGCTGCGCTCCCTGGACCTGCGCTGGACCGTGGGGGTGAAGGACGGCCAGATCAGGGACCTGCTCAACCCCCCAGGTGAGACCGGACGCCCCCCGTCTCACTGCCCAGCGAGTGGGTATCGGCTCGGTGCACCAGCTTCACCACTTCCTGAAAGTCACTTGGCTTCTTTATTTCCTGTCCAATATGATTGGATTAAGTGATTAATCAGGTGCGCGCTGGGTCTGCCTCAGCATCGTGTGAGTTTTCATCTACCCCTCGGTTTCAAGTCAGCATCTGAAAACCCTCGTTTCAGAGGGCTGTTTGAACATCCACTAGCCCTCGATATGCCCCCTAGCCCTCGATATGCCCCCTAGCCCTCGATATGCACCCTAGCCCTCGATATGCCCCCTAGCCCTCGATATGCCCCCTAGCCCTAGAAGCTAAAAGGAACGGGACACTACCCCACGCGGGAATGCGCAAAATGTAGAGGTAGGGCCAAGGGCGAGGGCTAAGGGATTGGGCCTAAATCTCCCTCTCTCTCCCTCCCTCCCTCCCTCCCTCCCTCTGTTCCCCCCTCCCTCCCTACCTCCCTCCGCTCCCCCCTCCAGGCTGTGATAACCGCAGCCAGCTGAGGAACATGCAGTGGTTCCGTCTGTCCGGGCTGGAGATCAGCGACTCCACGCTGAGGCTGCTGATCCGTCACATGCCCCTGCTGACCCGCCTGGACCTGTCACACTGCAGCGGAGTCACCGACCACTCCGTCAACCTGCTCACGGCCGTGGGCTCGTCCACGCGCAACACGCTCACCGAGCTCGACCTGGGGGGTGAGACGCACACACACACACACACACACACACACACACAGAGCTCAACCTGGGGGGTGAGACGCGCGCACACACACACACACACACACACACACACAAACGCTCACCGAGCTCGACCTGGGAGGTGAGACGCACGCACACACACACACACACACACACACAGAGCTCAACCTGGGAGGTGAGACATGCACACACACACACAACACGCTCACCGAGCTCGACCTGGGAGGTGAGACACGCGCGCACACACACACACACATACACACACACACACACACACACACACACACAGAGCTCAACCTGGGAGGTGAGACGCACGCACACACACACACACACACACAGAGCTCAACCTGGGAGGTGAGACACGCACGCACACACACTCACTCACACACACACACACACACACACACACACACACACACAGAGCTCGACCTGGGAGGTTAGACACGCGCACACACACACACTCACACACACACAGAGCTCGACCTGGGAGATTAGACACGCGCACACACACACACTCACACACACAGAGCACGACATGGGAGGTTAGACACGCGCACACCCACACACACACACGCTCACTCACACACAGAGCTCGACCTGGGAGGTTAGACACGCGCACACACACACACTCACACACACACAGAGCACGACCTGGAAGGTGAGAGACACACACACATACAGTTCAAACTCAGACAACCCGCTAAACTAATGAGGCGCGGCCGTACTAACGTTGTGTGACCCCGCCCCCCCAGGCTGCAGCAAGCTGACGGACGTGTGTCTGCTCTACCTCCGCCGCCTGTCCTGCCTGTCCCTGCTGGACCTGCGCGGCTGCAAGGGCGTGTCCCGCACGGCCTGCGAGGCCTTCATCTCCGAGCTGTCCGTCAACGCGCTCTACTGGCTATCGGAGGACAAGCTGATCCAGAGGATATCCTAGAGGGAAGGGGGGGGGGGGTCTCTGTGTGACAGAGAATAAGACTGAAGAGGTGGAACCAAGGTTTAGAACCATCTGGTGGGGCGAGGGGGGGGGGGGGGGGCTCTCTCACACCTGACGTGGAGTGGGGGGGCGGGGTGGGGTGGGGGGGGTGGCAGGGTTTCTTTTGGTGTTGTATACAGTTCTTTTTTCGGAGTACAAGCAAGAGACTCAGGAGTTCAAGAGTTCAATTTCAGGAGCGGACAGGGAGGGAGGGTGGGGGGGGGGGGGACGGGACGGTCCCGCGAGGGGCGGAGGGAGAAGCTGTGTTGGGCGTCATAGCGCGGGGGGGGCGGGAGGGGGGGTACCGAGCTCTTAATGACGCGGCCGTCTTCCACCCAAAGGCTCTGTTCAGGACTCCCCCGGCGTACGTCACAGAGCCCAGCTGAACGGCGCCGGCCTCGGCCCCGCGGTCTGAACGGCGTCCGCCCCGGCCTCGGCCCCGCGGTCTGAACGGCGCCGGCCCCGCGGTCTGAACGGCCCCGGCCTCGGCCCCGCGGTCTGAACGGCGCCGGCCTCGGCCCCGCGGTCTGAACGGCGTCCGCCTCGGCCTCGGCCCCGCGGTCTGAACGGCGCCGGCCCCGCGGTTTCCGCCGTAGCTTCTGGTGACCAGGCTGCACAGGAGAGCGCGGAACACTGCTCCGAGCCGGAGTCGGTCAGTTCAGGTTGGCGGGAACGGCGCGAAGGGCATGCTGGGACGGAGGAGTCACCGGGGATCGTCCTCTCTGTGACGGAGGCGTGAGGAACGGGGGAGGAGGGAACGGTGCGAGAGGGCAATCGACATGAAGAGAGACCACATCGGGATGAGAGCGGGGCAAGAATGAAGAGTGGGCGAGAGCAAGTTAACATGGTGCGATCTCAGACTACCGTCACAATTCAGGTGCTATCTGCTATCTGCTATCCAAACTCTACAGCTGTTCCTTTTTTTGTAAAGAAATAAATAAAGAACAAATCTTGATATTCTAGTCCTCACCTTTCTTTGATACAGCCTCTGTTTTCCTTGGGAAAAATGTCCTACTGTTGTTTTCACTGAATTTCTGTTTAATTGTTAAATGCTACGTAGAAGCGTATGATTTGCCCTCATTTCTTCTGTACACTTCCAACTAGAGCCTCTGCAAGAGGAACCCCTCCCTCTCCCCTGACATCACCTTCAAAGAGTATGAATATATATAAATATATACTTTTGTGTACATGTGTTTCCCTCTTTTAGAATATCACTTTCACTTGTTATTGTTATTGTTTTGTGTTTTTTTTTCCAATAAAATAAAAATAAAGAAATAAAAGGTGTCACATGTAAACGGTTTTTTGATCTTGCTATATTTACACTAATTTTATGTATTTACCTGAACATTCATGATGGGTCCAAAGTGCACATTTCACTGATAATTGATACTTTGACTGACAATTGATATTGAATCATACAATTAAAATGTAAACCCTCCATCCCCCTCCAGCTGTTGGCTAACCTGGAAATAAAGCCATGTGGAAAATGACGTGGAAAAAAATAAATAATAATAATTCCTAGACAGGAGAATGCTGTCTAACTGTCTAATAATCAATATCAGACTATAATACTGTCCCAGATTGAATATCTTGAGTTTAGGGTGTGAAACTGATGTCCCAGTCCCCGACCCGCTGCCTCATCTCTCCCCGCCTCTGCCTCCCTCCCCTCGGATGAGCAGCCACTCGAGTGACCTGGATGTGAAACCGTGACTAGGCCGCATATCGGTGCATTAAACCGACAGAAACCGAACAACCACGAAGGGAACCGAACAACCACGAAGGGATGAAGAGGACGGGGACTTTCTGGGGTTGCGGGACTTTTCCCAACGCTTTATAATGATGGACACCATGTTCACCAGCTAGCCTCGCTAGCTCACTTTAGCTAACCAACATCGGGAATAAGGTGCTAGCATAGCTGGCGATGCTGTGTGTTATTAGCATCCATGGTTATTAGCCAGTTAGCCTGTGCTATGCTACCTAGCTAGCCTGGGTAGTGTAGTGTAGTAGGGGGCTCGCGCTTGCTAGCTATGGATCTCAACTGCCACATCCGGGCTTGCTGATTGTTCTCCTAACCGCACAGCTAGCTCACCTGTTTGTGTGTTTATGTTTTATTACCAGAATACTTCTATCTAGCAAACATTGCAGGGTAATCTGACTTAGTGAGGGATATAACTTGATAGCAAACAGTGTGCTGCGGTGTTATAGCGTTAAGCTAAAGGCTGCTTGGCTTCAAGGTGTCTTGACAGGTGAATCCACCTAAACTGGGTTAGGATTGACAGGTGAATCAACCTAAACTGGGTTGAGTCTTGACAGGTGAATCAACCTAAACTGGGTTAGGATTGACTAGTGTTCAGGCAACCATGGCACAAGAGTTTCCTTTGCATGTTCTGGTCTGGAACAACCAGTATCTGGAGCTTGACAGGGAACTGCAGAAACAGGAGGTAACTGTCCCCCATCCTCCACTTGAACGCCTTTGTCTTTATTGAATTTGTCTTTTTTGGAAGTTTTCATTCATTTTACTTTAGAGAGTTGTGCGCCTTATTGCCGCATCCTGCTGACCGTCAGGCTGTGGCCCCTGCAGGAGGATGTGGAGCGCCTGGACCCCCGGGGGCGCACCCCGCTGGAGCTGGCCATCTGTCTGGGCCACCTGGAGGCGTCCAGGGTGCTGCTCAGATACTCCGCTGACCCCACGCACTGCAACGCCCAGTGCTGGACAGGTGTGCGGGGTGGACGCCGATGAACGGGAGGATGCTCTCCCAAGAGAGAGAGAGTAGTCAACACTGATGCTATTTCGAGTTGTGCTCTGCAGTATTTTTGTCCGTCTGCGTTCAGTCTTGCAGGAGGCGGTGAGCACGGGAGACCCGGAGCTGGTCCAGTTGGTTCTGCAGTACCGAGACTACAAGCGGGCCACGGAGAGGCTGGCGGGCATCCCAGAACTACTCAGCAAACTCCGCCAGGTGAGACCTCGCTCACGCTACCGGGATAGAACGACAGCATGCCGCCTGCACACTCGGACAGGCGACACTACAAACCAATTAGTCAGATGCATCCGTTCGCTGTTCTCGGACGGTAAGCCTTTACACGCCAGCGCACAGCAGTGGCCGTTAGTCACACCTGTCAAAGCTGAGCTGTCAAGATTCTACGGTGCGTGAAACTGTACAGGCTGATGTCACTTCCTGTTTTACTGGCACTATCGCTGTGTTGTGTGTGGCCTGTTGTGTCTTCCAGGCCCGGGACTTTTATGTTGAGATGAAGTGGGAGTTCACCAGCTGGGGTGAGTCAGTGTGTGTGTGTGTGTGTGTCTGTGTGTCTGTGTGTGTGTGTGTGTGTGTGTGTGTGTGTGTGTGTGTGTGCAGGGATGGCTCTAGGCAAGGGTGCACGATCGGGGCGTTGTCCACCCAGCCTGTATATCATGATGTAAAACTTGAGTTGCTGTAGATGAGAAACATTTTTCAACGCTCTGATATTGCTGTAGTGTCTGGCCGTCTAAAAATATGGAACCAGAACCTGTCCTGCTTTGGGGGCTGGTTGTGATCGTTCCCCCCTCTCCTCCACCCCCACAGTGCCCCTGGTGTCCAAGGTGTGTCCCAGCGACGTGTACCGCGTGTGGAAGAGCGGCTCGTGCCTGCGCGTGGACACCACCCTGCTGGGCTTCGAGCACATGACCTGGCTGAAGGGCCGGCGCAGCTACATCTTCAAGGGCGGAGGTAACGAAGCGCGCCGCCCCTCGCCGACCCGTCTCTCCTGGCCAA
>NC_140249.1:1265961-1273461 GCF_949987555.1 Borostomias antarcticus
GTTAGCCAGCTTCTCCCTGCAGATCAGGCAGTGTGGGGCAGATCAGGCAGTGTGGGGCACGTAGCAGCTCTTCTCCCTGCAGATCAGGCAGTGTGGGGCCGTAGCAGCTCTTCTCCAGCCTCCAGGTACTCGTAACGCCCCCGTTCTGCTGCTCCCGGCTGGTCGGGCACGCCCTCCGATGTTACTGAACGGGGCGCAACCTTGTTTGTTCTCTTAAGAGACGTATCCACATTCCGCTGTCATCTGGCTAGACTCCCACATCTGCTGACAGCAGCCGTAGCCGGGGCCTTGGCGTTAGCGTTAGCTAGCCCACGTCACCCCTCAACCCAACATAACATTTTTTTGTCAAGATATGCATGCTTCCAAGGAAAACTTGAGAGAATATCTGTTTGGGTTAGAACTGATATGAAAATAATTTTGTACTTGACGTTTAAACTGATATCAAATAATTTTATCAGTGACACTGGTAAATATCAAATAATTGTATAAGTGACACTGGTAAATATCAAATAATTTTATTAGTGACACTAGTAAATATCAAATAATTTTAGAAGTGACACTGGTAAATATCAAATAATTTTATCAGTGACACTGGTAAATATCAAATAATTTTAGGAGTGACACTGGTAAATATCAAATAATTTTATAAGTGACACTGGTAAATATCAAATAATTTTATTAGTGACACTGGTAAATATCAAATAATTTTATCAGTGACACTGGTAAATATCAAATAATTTTATAAGTGACACTGGTAAATATCAAATAATTTTATAAGTGACACTGGTAAATATCAAATAATTTTAGAAGTGACACTGGTAAATATCAAATAATTTTAGAAGTGACACTGGTAAATTCCAAATATTATTAAAGGATTCCGCGGCACCTATGGGCCGTGGAGGTCAAACCAGAGGTTTTCTCTGACTGCTCTCTTCTCATTGTCCCTCCTCTGGGTCTCTCCAGGTGACCATATGGGAGGCTCTGACCAACAGCCGTCCTGTCCCTCCGTCCCCACTGTACGAGGAAGACCCCCAGCTGGAGAGGTGAGTCCAGACACGGACACGGGGAGAGAGAGGACAAGAGTGGTGGACCACAATCCTGTACAGACAGACAGCTGATCTGAGGTCAGGAGTGAAGCTTCATGTTTATTTAGGGTCAAAATATCCTCCCTGCGACGCTTCCATCTTCCATGACCTTCCTGAGTATTCCAGCTGACCCTCTGTCCTCTCCCTGATAGGGCCATCCAGGAGTCACTGTCAATCTCATTGGCCGGCGGAGAGGGAGGGGAAGTGGCGGACCCCGCCCCGCCGTCCTCCGTGTCCCCGTCGGACCCCGCGGCCAGCTCCCCGCCCTCCTACAGCTCGGTGGGCGAGCCGCGGTTGCCGGGGACGTTTGGCGCCGCCACCAACTTCGACGAGCAGCTACGCCTCGCCATGGAGCTCTCGTGCCAGGAGCATGAGGAGAACGACAGGTGAGAGAGAGAGAGAGAGAGAGAGAGAGAGAGCATGAGGAGATGGACAGGTGAGAGAGAGAGAGAGAGAGCATGAGGAGATGGACAGGTGAGAGAGAGAGAGAGAGAGCATGAGGAGATGGACAGGTGAGAGAGAGAGAGAGAGAGCATGAGGAGATGGACAGGTGAGAGAGAGAGGACAGGTGAGAGAGAGAGAGAGAGAGAGCATGAGGAGATGGACAGGTGAGAGAGAGAGAGAGAGAGAGCATGAGGAGATGGACAGGTGAGAGAGAGAGAGAGAGAGAGAGAGAGCATGAGGAGATGGACAGGTGAGAGAGAGAGAGAAAGAGAGAGAGTGACTGGAGAGAAAGGGAGGGATTGAGATGTGGTGTTGAAGCCTACAGATGGAAACCGATCAAATATCGATACAGTCGGACAGGAATATCTGGACTGATCAGTACACTCTCACACACACCAGTCGGTTAATGTCTTATAACTTGTTTCATTTTACACTTTATTTGACCTTTATTCAACCAGGCAATGCCGTTAAGAACCAATTCTTATTTATAATAGCGGGCTGGCAAAGGGGGGGGGGGGTGAAAGGGAATGTCAACGTTAATTTAAAACCAACACAGTTAAAAGACAACACATCCAAACAATCAACACAGTTAACAGACGGCAACACCGATCCCAACGTTTCCACACGAGAGAGACAACAGCGCTGATCCAGTCACCCCCCCCCCCCACACTTCCACCCAGTCACATGATCAGGCAGTAAAGACAACAGTGGCATGTATGAGAGCAGTGAGGCCCTCCGGGGTGTGTGGTTTATCATTACTGCCTGTCCTTCTGCTCCTCAGGCCTTTACAAGGCTTCTCTGTGTGAATAACGAGCCACACCACGGCGTGCCGGCTGCTATTGCTTCATCACACTCACGCCCGGAGCATGTGACTCGTGCTCTTGTGGTAACGCTAACCACAAACTTGAATATGACGCCATGTCTGGTCCCCACAGGAAGAGGAAGGAAGAGGAGGAGGAGCTGGAGAGGATCCTGCAGCTGTCGCTCACGGAGAAGTAGCGCTGGCCACGGATGGACGGCGGGCGGGCGGGCGGGCGGGGCCGCCACCGGGAACAAACACCTTAATTTATTCTGCTTTTTTATCCCTCAGTGTTAAATTATGTTGTTTTTTTCTTTTACAATGTCTCAATTATGAACTGCTGAGTGAGGAGTGGATAAAAAGGGAATGTTTTAGTGGAGAAGAGACAGAGGATGGAGAAGGGAAAAGGGAGAGTACTCCTTTCTTTTTACCTTTTTAATTTTTCACAACCTCGCCGTCTTCATTTGAGTGATCAAATCCAGCTTTTAACCTGTAATACAAATGATCGATACTGAAGATAGAAAAAAATGCTGATATAAGATAATTATTGATAAAATAAATTATTATAATGTTTGAAAAATAATGATGTTGGTTGACTCTTGCGTGTGATATGGAAAATAAAATGTACGTAAATGTTCCTGAAGCATTTCTGTGGATGTTGTCTTGTTTGTGTGGGATTCTTACTGAGTATGTAGGATTTTACGTACTTTGAGTACATTAAATAAAGAGAAACATTAATTAATTCGCTCTACTGGATGAAAACAAATAATCATACTGTAGTCTTGGTACATGTTTATTTTCTCTAATGGTCTCACGGGTACAACAGTATTAAATATACAGAAACGTCTCCACAGTAGTGAATGGGATCATATATAAATATAGCTGCAAGCAGCGATGTGGGGGCCAAGCAGACCAGTGCATCAAAGACAAGTGAAACACGCCATAGCTGCATTAAAATCACTACTGCAGTTTTGAAAATCGGGCATACGGTTCAGAATAAATGCACTTCCAGCTTTGACAGGTTGGTGGCGCTAGAGAATCCAAGGTGGTTACATAGACTTTGTGACAGGGGTCACGGCCCCGTCCCCGATGAGTGTGCCAAATATGGTTTTGATACATCAAAATGTTACTGAGATATGACCACACTTCCTGTTTGGCAGCTTGGACGCCAAATTCTATTGGCTGTAGCAGGCGAACGCCTTCGACAATCAAAAATCCCTGTAAGACTTTTGTGGACATTGGTCTAGAGAATGTGTACAGCCAGTTTCATGTAGATTGGTGAAAAGTCCTAGGAGGAGATACATTTTAAGTGTTTTACACAAAATACAAAATAGCTGGAATTGAAATTGGTGGAAAATGACCTGATGGGGTGCGATGAACTCGGCATGAGCGAGAGATTCCAATGGTACCTTATGTTTGAAAATCGGTCACATAGGTCAAACGTTGTGTGCCTAAACGCACTTCCAAATTTGACATGGTGGTGGCGCTAGAGGGTTCAAGCTGTCGCGATAACACTTGCTGACAGGGGTCAAGGGTTTGGCCCCGATGAGTGTGCCAAATGTGGCGCCAGAGGGTTAGAGCTGTGGACATGGGTCTTGGTGAAAAGACTCAGGGGACTGTCATGAATGAGTGTGCCAATTTTCACAACTTTTTACCATACGGTTCTATGGGCTGCCATAGACTCCCATGGCAGAAGAAGAAAGAAAGAAACAATAAGAAAAGGTACAAGAACAATGGTGGCCTACGCAGCTTCGCTGCTTCGCCCCCAATAAATAAGTCATTTGCTCAGTAGTCAATATACTATCATTTACCAACGTAACTGAGTGGAAATACCGTGTATAAAAATTAAATAATAAAAAAATTATATAAATTAATTATAATACCTTACTTTCAAGTGCCAAAGGTCTGTAAATCAAACACCAGCAGGTCAAGTACGATAAGCAGAGTTGAAGATGTCTACTGACACATTCACACAGCTGTCCAGACACAAGCCTGTAGGTAAAAACAAGATGGCGGTCATCAGTGGCTTGTTGTATGTACTCTGGCCCCGCCTGAACGCCTCCTTCCTCCCTCTCTTCGTACTCTGGCCCCGCCTGAACGCCTCCTTCCTCCCTCTCTTCGTACTCTGGCCCCGCCTGAACGCCTCCTTCCTCCCTCTCTTCGTACTCTAGCCCCGCCTGAACGCCTCCTTCCTCCCTCTCTTCCTTTGGAAAACCGCTGATCTCATATGATAGGATTGATGTAGAGGAATGAATGAGTGAATGTAACGCTGCTAAACTGGTTAAACTCAATGACTCGGCATAAATATCACGCACCCACACAAGCGAGTTGCTAGCTTTTCGGCGGCGTGGCGGGCTAAAGCGGCGTTCATGACATTGGGCACGAGTGTTTGGAAGTCAGATGACCTGAAATCAAACCTGGCGAGGGTGGAAGCAACACTAGTGTGTGACGCAGTGAACCCTCACACCTGTTACCCGATACCCATCCAATCACACAGTACGTTAGATCAGATGACCCGGAGGAAGGAAAGGAGGATGGTAGGTGGCATTGTAGACAATCTAACCTGGTTTGAAGAGGCCATATTGCTGATGCCTATCAATTCTTATCAGATCTACACAAGTGTCTACACAGAGTAGCATCGTCTAGAAGAGCTCCTGGACAGGGAAGCCATGGCTGCGTTCCGAATCGCATACTTCTACTTCTTACTACCAGTACCTACTACAACTGCCCTTAGAAAGTGCATACTTTGCAAGCAGTAGGCATCCAATTGGGACATACTACCTTGTCATAACATTGCGCCTTGAAATTAGCCCACATCCGTCGCTGTCCATAACGTAACATTCGTCTACAGCTGTCACGACTCGCACATGTGACACACATTTCCGCTGCGCACAGGATTGTGGGTCAGAATAGCCAGAAAAGCCTGCTGGCTTGCATACTGCAAAATACGACCGGATGTAGTAGGACATCCTGGTATTTTTGCCATACTGCATGTGGCATACTATGTATTGGGACATACTACATCCTGTTTTGGCATACTATATAGTAGGGTAGTATGTGATTCGGAACGCAGCCCATCTCTCTCTCTCGTCAGTCCCTCGGATCTAAGTTCCTATTGGCCGGTGCCTTGGGGAGGGAGCGGTGCTAGAGCGGTCAGCGGGGCGGCTGCTCCCTGAAGCTGATGTCGCAGAGCAGCGAGAGGTGGTCAGAGGGGTAGTGGTAGGAGGGCAGGCGGTCCGGCCCGATCTGCTCCTCGGACGGCAGGTCCAGCAGCGCCTCCACGCTCAGCGCCCGCCGCGAGTACCAGATGTAGTCCAGCGTGCCGCGGCTCTCCCCGGACGGGCGGATCTTCCAGGTGGTGTAGGCCGGCTCGGTGCAGCCGTCGGCGCTCAGCAGCTTGTAGGCCGAGTCCAGGTTCAGTGGGGAGGAGCTGAACCGCCGGTAGACTTCTTCGGTGGGCTCGGCGTTGAAGTCGCCGCACACGATCAGGGGCACGCCCTCCTCCTCCGCCTTCTCCTCTCCTCCTTCCCCCGCCATCCCGGCCCCGCCGCCCCCGGTGATGGCTTGCAGGCGGCGCAGCAGGTCGGCGCCCTGAGCGCTCCGCAGACGCTCCCAGCCGCTGCGTGCCTTCAGGTGCGTGACGGCCACGCACACCCGGCGGCCCGAGGCGCGGCAGCGCAGCGTCTGTGCCAGCGCCACCTGGTTGGTGGGCAGCAGCGCGGCTGACAGGCGCAGGCGGGCGGCGGCCAGCGGGGCGAAGCGTGCCCGCCGCCAGAACAGGGCGCAGCCGTCGGGGCCGTTGTTGCGCGCCACGTCCAGGCACGGCGACCAGGGCTTGGGCAGGAAGCCGCCGCTGTAGCCCAGGCTGGCCAGCACGGGCCGGAAGGTGTCGTGGTAGTGGTCGACCTCCTGCAGGCACAGGACATCGGGCCGGTGGGTGAGGATCTCCTCCAGGATCAGGTACTTCCTCTCGTGCCAGCGGAGCGCCTCCGGGGGGCAGCGCACGAAGCCGTCCTTCCCCTCGCCCAGGGCTGCAGGGAGGGAGAGAGGAGGAGGAGGAGGAGGAGGGAGAGAGGAGGAGGAGAGAGAGAGGAGGAGGAGGGAGGGAGGAGGAGAGAGATGCAGAGGAGAGAGAGATGGAAGAAGGTAGAAGGGGAGGAATGAGAGGAGAGAGAAGATATTAATATATATATATATATATAAATAATTCTCACTCCTATATCTCATCATTCTCACACTAGTATAATTCATATAACACACCTCATTGTACAACTAAGAATTGTGTCCCTAAAAGCCATCACTGTGCCTCCGATGGCAGCATGACAACACAGGCAGACCAGAATACACTGAGCATGACAACACAGGCAGACCAGAATACACTGAGCATGACAACACAGGCAGACCAGAATACACTGAGCATGACAACACAGGCAGACCAGAATACACTGAGCATGACAACACAGGCAGACCAGAATACACTGAGCATCGACACAGACCAAGGTTAGAATAGTTTATCTTTTTTAATTAGGGGTCGAGCACTGAGTGAGAAGCCCCTATTGTAATTAGTAGTCTTCTTCTCCTTCTCCTGCCTCTATAACCGATTGGTCGCTTTTTACGAAACTTTGCACGATGGCAGAGGATCATGTGACGAGGCAGAGGATCATGTGATGAGGCAGAGGATCATGTGATGAGGCAGAGGATCATGTGACGAGGCAGAGGAAGTCTCACATCGATGGCCAAAAGGGGGCTCAATAACAGCCTACTGAAATTGCGAACTTTGAACAGGCATATCTCATTTGACCTAGAGTCATGAGACTTTGCACAAATATGGTTCTCCTCACGATGGACAAATTTGCCTCAAGAACCTATAACTTCTGGTTATGTAGATTTTCCACAATTTTGCATTTTTTGAAAAACGCTTAAAATCTATCTCCCCTCCTAGAAAGTTTCACCGATTCACATGACACTCGGTAGACAGAATCTAGGGACCAATATCTATCTATCTAAATTGCATGGCTTTGCATGGCTTTTCACGTAAAGGGGTATCATTTCTGAAGGGTTGTACAGAACACCACGAAACTTTGCAAGCATGCCCGCACATATAACCCAAGGCTAGCCCTACATTATTGTCCCGATCAAACCCGATGGGGGCGCTAGAGAGCTCATTTCCTG
>NC_140249.1:1278461-1280961 GCF_949987555.1 Borostomias antarcticus
TCTCGTCCTCGCTTGTGGATTTCCGCTGTTGTCGCGTCCGCCGCCGGTTTGACCGGAGAGACAATGCCGAAATCCGGTAGCAGACAGTCTCCCCGCTGGTGGCTTGTTCTTCCCCGTGGGTCCCCGAGAGGTGACAGAGGTGACGCACAAGCCTGCCACCTCCCGTTGAAGGAGAAGCGCACAGTGGCGCGCCGGGTACATGCTGTTCTCCGGTTCTAGACAAGACTTCTGATGGGTTAGGGTTAGGGTTAGGTGAAAGATAAAACGTGAAATAGTCAGCCCGTGGCTTTTATCTACAAAATTCGATCTATTTTCTAATCAATGTTAAGAAATTGGGTTATACTGTCACCTCTGTGAGGAGGAGAGCAAAGTAGCCGAAAGTACCGGTGTTACAGACTTATGAACTTCAGTTTCCAGGGGACACAAGAGAAATCTTTCCAAAACCAAAAATATATGTGAGCTGGAAAATTATGTAACAATAGTTTGGAATTATACAAGGACACAGAGTCGAAAATAAATTGAGAATGCAACGATATTGTTTGTTAAAATGAAATAGTATTGGTTTATATACCACAACACCCCCCAAAATCCCGCTACCAATGGATTGATCCGTAAAGTCTGTTTTTTCCATGGGTTTTTCAAGCCAAAGGAAATGGGCGGGGTTAAGGGGAGGGAAAGGGGCGTGTTTTCAACTCTGGACCAATCAGAGACGAGTGCGCATGTCGAAACCCATGACGCAAATTACTACAGAACAAATAACACGCCCCCGTAGGAACACCGCATGTGCTACTTTACAAGTTACATCATACCTGACAAACAAATACCCCTTAGAACAACTCGACCCAGAACATGGGCAAACAAATACACGTAGTAGCCTACAGACAAAACACATTGAACATTTAAATGATAGTTTCCAATAGAGGGTGAATAGGTGTGAGTCCAGCCCTGAGAAAACGTTACACAGCGTTTATTGAAAGGAAACCGGTGGTGCATTGAGCAGTGTGATATGTGATAAGTGTTTCTCCTATGGTATTGTAATAAACGTTGTGATATGTGATGTGTTTCACCTGTGGTGGTGTAATAAACCTTGTCTCCAATTAGGAGGTGTAGAGAGCCATTGCCGTAGCTGGGAAAATGACAGGACTCGAGGGTTACAATAATCAACTAGAAAGTACATTTCTTGTTGATTGCAATTTTGATTCATTAAGGGTATTTATCGGTCTATTATGAGTCTATATGAAACAAGTATACCACTTATTGAATTTGGTGCATTTTAACATAAGTTTCAGTCATCCGGACATTTCAGAGATACGAACGACCTGCGGTCCCGTTGGGTTCAGATAAGTGGGGTCCTACTGTAGTACAGTACCCCACCTGGGTGACCTGTCTGAGGGACTATCGTCCTGTGGCACTCACTCCTGCTGTCATGAAGTGCCTGGAAAAGCCCTACCCAACCCTCAACCCAGCCTCTACCTGGGCCCTGGCACACACACACACACACACACACACACACACACACACACACACACACACACACACACACACACACACACACACACAAACACACCATTGTATACTATATACAGTACACCATGTCTCTCCTACAAATTATCTAGCCCTTTTTGCTCTGTAAATTGTAATATATTCCCAGGTCCACCTCCTCCCTGTGCATGGGCCCAGGGATAGCCTAGCCTAGGCCTACTAAACGCAAGCTACCGCTGTCTCATGTGTTATTGGATATGTATGCTATACTATTTGCCATGGATTTGATTTCCACTGCTAAGGCAAATGCATTATGTAGCAGTAGTTCTACTCAAGATACTGACGTCCAAGGTTAGACCATCACCCTTTTAAAATAACAAGTCTGAGTCTATGAAGAGGCTGACCAATCAATCACCAATCAAAGAAGCCGACATCAGCTATTGTTTAACCAATCAGAGCAGCGGAGACACACAGAGGTGTGTGTGACGCTTTGATGATTTGCCAATGAGAGTTGGGTGAAACGACATGCTCTTTTCTCAAAAGTAGTGCCCAGTGACCATGGAGCTGTCCTGGGCAATCGATCGACTTATCTATTACTATACAGTACGTTTGCCATCAAGGTTACTGCCTATAAACGGGATTTGTAAACGATTGAGACCACCCACCCCCCACCAAAAAAAAGAATAAAATAATATAAAAATTGAGTAAAACTACATGATAAAACATGAGCCATGTCATTCACTTTAGCTCATCCTTATGAAACACAGCACACAGGCGTCATGTGGAAATCATGTGTGTTGCATGTGTCTTCTCAGTTAAACATACAAAGAACACACAGGCGTCATGTGGACATCATGTGTGTATTCAGGGTTCAGGCTGGTGTATTGTATGTATTCTCAGCCACACATACAAAGAACACACAGAAGTCATGTGGAAACCATCCATATCTTGCATGTCTTCTCAGTGACACATACAGGAAACATATATTTTTACATCCTTTATGAAAGGGGCCATAATC
>NC_140249.1:1285961-1293461 GCF_949987555.1 Borostomias antarcticus
TCCTATACCCCTCTCTCCCTTCCTAACTCTCCTTCTACCTCTCCTTTACCCCCTCTCTCCTTCTACCTCTCCTATACCCCTCTCTCCCTTCCTAACTCTCCTTCTACCTCTCCTATACCCTCTCCTTCCTAACTCTCCTTCTACCTCTCCTATACCCCCTCTCTCCTTCTACCTCTCCTATAGAGAGAGAAATAGAGGCAATAGCATGTAAACACATTCCACCTCATGAATTAAATATGTAAAAGAAATAATTTATTCTTCTGTTATTGGCTTTGCTTGTCATCCATTTATGCAAATTGATATTGTGAAGCTGCTATTGGGCCCTTGTTTCTGGGCCATTAAATTCGATTGTTGCCACGGCTACATGGCGTTTATTAAAATCTCTCTCGGTGGCTGTGCAGCGGTGCATGTTAACTTGGTTATTTTTAGGGCTGGGTAATGGCTTACTAATGGAGGAGGGTTCGGGAACAGATGCTGGCTCCTTGTAATGAGACTTAATGAAATATAAGCCTTTCAAACTTGCTCCTGTTTGAGAGGCCCTCTCTAAAAGGTGTGTGTGTGTGTGTGTGTGTGTGAGAAAGAGAGAGAGAGAGAGAGAGAGAGAGAGAGAGAGAGAGAGAGAAAGAGCGTCCTCTCTAGTCCTGGTATACTATCACTAAACTTGGTCCGATTCAAGAGCAAGCTGCTACTTGTTGCATTTTTCATTAGGTAGCCTAGTGTACATAGTCCTGTGTTAGGTAGCCTAGTGTACATAGTCCTGTGTTAGGTAGCCTAGTGTACATAGTCCTGTGTTAGGTAGCCTAGTGTACATAGTCCTGTGTTAGGTAGCCTAGTGTACATAGTCCTGTGTTAGGTAGCCTAGTGTACATAGTCCTGTGTTAGGTAGCCTAGTGTTATCATAGTCCTGTGTTAGGTAGCCTAGTGTACATAGTCCTGTGTTAGGTAGCCTAGTGTACACAGTCCTGTGTTAGGTAGCCTAGTGTACATAGTCCTGTGTTAGGGTGCCTAGTGTTAACATAGTCCTGTGTTAGGTAGCCTAGTGTACATAGTCCTGTGTTAGGGTGCCTAGTGTTATCATAGTCCTGTGTTAAGCGAACCAACATTTCTAAACAAAATGCACTTCGTTGTTCTATGGGACAGGAAATGTCCAAGGGAAAATCACTTTCTGTCACAAAATCACATTTTCATGTACAACAGTGGAGCAACTTAGCAAATTAGCCTTTCATTTCAATTTCATTTTAAACCTTTATTTAAACTCGTGGAGCAATTGAGGTTTCCCTCATTTCCAATGAGCTCACAAGTAAACACAAACATCAACAAAACATAAGCAATTTACAACAATAATACAATTAAGATCCAAAACAGTGACAAGTTCGGAGGGAAGCAGCTCTCCGTTATGTCTGTTGGAGAGAGTTCCAGGTAGACGGAGCACCAGAAGAGAACGCAGCCTGTCCGGGTTCTGTACAAGAACGAGGAACCTTAAAAACAAGAAGATCATTCCATTGAGTCTGATGGGTGCCGATGTGACCGGTATGTTCTGTCTCTGACCGGTATGTTCCGTCTCTCGGTATGTTTCAGACATTCAGAAGCCATGGTAGAAGCCGGCCCTGTTGCTCTTCTCCTGGGCCCAACCTTGTAAATCAGCCTGACCTCTGTGCCCACGTCTGACCTCTGTGCCCACGTCTGACCTCTGTGCCCACGTCTGACCTCTGTGTCAACGTGGATGGTGCTTGCGTAGCTACTGTAGCTAGCGGTAACTAGTGGCAGCTGGCTAGCTGTTCACAGTGTACTCAAGCACTATCCACGTTGACACAGAGGTCAGAGGTCAGGCTGATTTCCAAGGTTGGGCCCAGGAAAAGAGCAACTCTGACGGCCCTGAGTGGGCGTGATCCACATATCGAAACACCCGCGCACCTCTATGAATTTCCTCATTGTAAATTAATTTTGCAATTATGAATTTAACAACTACCTAGTAATAATAGTGACTAGTTCGCTAGTAAGAACGGTAGCTAGTAAGTAACAATGCTAAGATAGTTTTGAACTATATGTTGTGTCCATGACACACAATTTGAACCTGTGTTGTCGTGTTGGTGTTGTTTAATAAATAGCAAGTTGTTAAATAAATAAATAGGCTAAATAAATGAATAAATGAATAAATGAATAAATGAATAAATAAATAAATAAATAAATAAATAAAATAAATAAATAAATAAATAAATAGTTGTTAAATAAATGCCCTTTTTGAATCATGTCGTTCAAGATTCCAACCAGTCCCCAACTCTTATTTGAACCATGTTATAGTTACGCAAATATCTGCTTTTTTTCGTAACAATGATACGATTATTTTGATAAATTTTCCGAAATATTAAGCAGAAATGTATGATACTGGCTCGCCCGACCTGTAGGGGGCAGCAGTTCAGGGCCTCAGATGAGTAGTATAGGGATGGCAGTGAGGGGGCGGCGCTGTAATCAAAGGCTCTTCTTAAATGAGAAGCTCATGGGCTGCGTCCTCATATAGCTTGTCCCCCCCCTCCTGCCCTGTCTGTCCTCATCTGTCCATTCAACCGTCTCCCCTCCTCCCTTCTCTCACCTGTCCCTCGGTCCTCGTCCTCGTGTCGGCCAGCTGCGGTTCCCAGCCCGGCCCTGCTCGGGGGGCTGACCGCCCGGGTGGGCTGTGCAGCAGAAATCAACAACTCACGTCTCCCAGCTGACCGGCAGCGTTGCGTTGAGCCGCTCACTCTCCCTGGTTAATTGTGGTCATTACAGCCGCTATGCTGCTGGCACACAGCTGGACCGCGCCTGGCGGAGTGGGCGTTTTAAAAAACATTCTTCTCTTTCCAAACAGTCTGTTCTAGATGACTTACTGTTTATTTTATACTAGTGCGCTTGACTCAAACGAGCGTGTGTGGTAATGGTGATACAGGGAACACACACACACATGCATCAGGGTCACTGATGAAATGTTTCTCTTAACCCATCCCGTCGCTCTTCTCCTGGGAGCAGACAGCAGGCAGCGTGCACGGGTCGCAATCCGAGTGCTCGTGTCCATCTTCATCAGGGACAGACAGCTTCGCAGTCTGTTCTTCTAGACCAGGAGATACCCCACCTGAGTACCTGGAGATACCCCACCTGAATACCTGGAGATACCCCACCTGAGTACCTGGAGATACCCCGCCTGAATACCTGGAGATACCCCACCTGAATACCTGGAGATACCCCACCTGAATACCTGGAGATACCCCACCTGAGTACCTGGAGATACCCCACCTGAGTACCCGGAGATACCTCACCTGAGTACCCGACAATCCTGGGAGAACATCCCCAGTGCCGACATCGTCCCAAGCGGGAATCGAACCCAGGTCCTTCTTGCTGTGAGTACCGTAAGTAGTAAGTAAAGCTTATTGATAATAGCACCTTTCACAGAGCAGAGTCACAAACTGCCTCACAGGTAGAACATAGTTCAAAACAAGTTATTTACTAAGCAACACACCGGGCGGGCGGGCAGCAGCAACGCCAAACACAGACGCCATCTTGCCATGTCCAACGAGTAGTTGGAATACAAGGATACTTCATATGTATAGAAGAAATCCTTTGAGGCAAACAAGAAAACTTAATAAGTGTACAAGGATACTTAGTATGTAGCTAAGACAACATCGCAGGTAAACCAGAGATCTGGTAAACAATACCGTCTGGATGTGCGGGCGAACAACAAACAAACAACATCAACAATCACATAAAAACAGCGGGCGGCTATGGCTCAGGAGGTAGAGCGGGTCGTCCAGTGACCGTACGGTGGGCGTTGGGTCATCCGGTGACCGTACGGTGGGCGGTTCGAGTTCCCGGCTGCTTCTCTCTCCACATGTTGAAGTGTCTCGCTGAACCACAAATTGCGCAGGCTAGTACCTCACATGGCAGCTGCTGCCATCGGTGTGTGAATGTGTGTGTGAATGGGTGAATGAGAGGCCAATGTACGGTGCTTTGGATAGAAGCGCTATATAAGTGCCGTCCATTTAACATTTTACCATTTACATAATGATGCAGCGTCAGGCAGGAGAATAGGCTGGGTGAGTAGTGAGAACAGTGACCTCAAACGACACGCCATTTGAGGCAGCGATGTGCTCTGTGATTGGCCCTACGCAGCGGCTTGCACGCATCAGCTGCTCAGCTGAAAACGCACTGCCAGAAGTGCCTTCCTGAACTTCTCATAAAATATCTACCTGATTTGAGCTCAAACTCTGCAGACTAAGTGGCTTAGTCACCAGACAGTTCAGTTTGTTTGTTTGTTTATTTCTTTGCCGCCTCAAATGTGGCAAACTTCCATTGGCAAGAGGAGGTGTGCTACGCTGTAAAACCTTTCTGATTAATTAAACTCAAATCAAGCAAGTAAACAGGCTGCCTTGAACAATTTGAGTTTATTAACTTAAAACATTAAAGTTTGAATTAATCTACTGAGTTGAATTATTCAATCAATTGAGTTGAAGGTACAATATTATTTTACATTAACTTGAAGGAATCAATTACACTGTACTCATTACATTCACTGTAAAACCACTCATATTAAATATTGGTCTCTTAATCATTTTGTATGCAAGGTAGGGGATTGCATTGTGTTTCTGGGCTTCAAATTACACTATGACGCTAAACTTTATTTGTCAATCAATCAATCAATCAATAAATCAAAGCTTTATTTGTAAAGCGCATTTCATACCCAGAGGAAACACAATGCGCTTTACAGAGAACAAGGGAGGAGGGCATACGACCCACCTCTACATATTCCAGAGGGAAGCAAAAAAACAGTAATCACCCGGGGGCCAGATAAGTGAGCTGTAAAAATTCTTCCCTATTTGTATCATGCATTTCCTGCACAGAGGCAACACAAGGTGCTTTACAGAGAGAGCGGGGATGGAGCGGATCTTAACGCTACATTTTCCAGAGGGAAGTAAAAAAAACAGTTCACCCGTGGGCCGAAATATATGAGCTGTAAAAATAGTTCCCTAACCTCTCTCAACAAGACGATCGAGCGATCTCCTGGAAGATGCTTACATCTATTGGCTAGGAACATTTAGAGAGCAGTAAACATAGGCTAAACATGTCATAAAAGAGACATGACTATCAGCAGATAAATAGCTACAGAGATGTTACCTACATGGTGGGGCCATCTCGTGTTAGCGCCAGTATCCCTGTAGTCCATATATATGTATATCTCATAATAAGGCACAGTCAGCCCTTAGCAGACAGACTTCTATAAAATATGGAGTAAACTAGGTTTAGCCGCCAAGCAGAAGTGGGGAAACAGAATGCAGAGAGTCAAAAGAGGAGAGGGGGGGTGTCTGCCCTGGGGGGGGGGGGGGTGTCTGCCCTGGGGGGTGGGGGGGTGGGGGGTCTGCCCTGGGGGGTGGGGGGGTGGGGGGGGGGGTGTCTGCCCTGGGGGGGGGGGGGGGGGTGTCTGCCCTGAAGGAAGAAGTACTCTCAGGGGCGAATTCACTAAAGGATTGCGCAGCTTTTCCTGACGCAAAGCCTGTGCAAATAAGTCAAAAATTATGTTTGCTATTCACAAAGCCCTCGCAAAGGGTGAAATACGGTGTTAACTGCGTTGCGTTCGTCATTGCGTTGCTCTGCGCCGGTGTTATTAGCTCATATTTAAATTAGGTAATATGGGCGGAGAATGTTCCCCTTTCTATGCAAATGAACATTATTGCAAAACCCGCCCAATTCACAAACATCGGCGCTAATTGCCTCACGCAGTTAAAGTGAAATTAATACCGTTTTCAGAAACGTGGTGGTATTTAAGCGCAAGGGGTGTGTCGCGGCCAGCCTGTCCGCTGATCATGGCAGCAGTGATTGTTGCGAGGCGAAGGCATCGCAATGCCAGGCATGTTGTTCGTGAGAGAATATTTAGAAGAAGGTCACTTTTTGATTTAACACTAGAACCACCGCGGTAACTGTTTGGACACCAGAGCGCGCAGCTCTTCAGCCAACTGGAGGATGAAGTCGCGTCTGGGGAGGCTCAGTTGACTATGCGTCTCTCCACCCGTCCCCAGCGAGTCCAAGCTCCCCCAATGAATATAATAGCCTACATAGCACGAAACTGTGCGTATAATAGTCTATACGCGAAACTGCGCATTCCCTATAGCTGTTCATTGAACGGCTGGGGGCCGATATAGGTATAAATAAATAAATAAAAACATAGCCTACACAATATTTTTTTTATTTGAATGGTCTTGAAAATATTTTGCTTTTGTATCATAGGTGACGGCAGGTATCATCTTCAGCCATGGATGATGACTCCCGTGCGTAATCCTTCCAACGTTGGAGAGGCGGCGTACAACTGGGCTCACATCAGGACGCGCGGTGTGATTGAGTGCACATTTGGAATCCTGAAAAGCCGTTTAGATGCCTAGATCGTACCGGTGGGGCAATGTTATACACTCCCCCAAAAGTATGCCAGATCATCGTGCTGCAACTTGCATAACATAAAATGACAATTTTTCCTTTGTTCGTCTTTTTAAATCATTCCACCTCCGTTTGCAGTCTTCCGCGTTTACACACACAAATGGCACTGACTGATTGGGAAATTAAACCCCAAATATGATTTTTTGCTGCAGTCGTGATATTTTTTGCCGAAAGCTGTGAGACATGTTTTTGAACCTCGTCCGTGAGGCCTTCAAGTTCGCTGTCTGAAAATCGTATCTTTCTTTTTCTGTCTGCCATCGTCCAATGATATGCATACGAGTTGTATGCGCTGTATGCGCAGTATTTATAGTCATTTCCTATATCAGCAGCAAATTGCACTCAGCCGCAAACACCGAATGGGCGTGTTTGCGCTGGGATATTATTAGCGCAATGTCTTTAGTGAATAGGTTTTTAAAACGGAGCACATAGCGGGCGCAACTGACGCGCAATATTATGGTGCAATTAGCGGGCGCAATTTGCTTTAGTGAATTCGCCCCTCAGCACCTTGTCACCGTGGTAACAACCCACAATACCGATTAGAGCCTCAGACGTTGTGTTAGTTTCAAGTAACTTTTGCTGGATGTGGTGACGGCCAACCAGCACAAACATGCGCATCCTGTCTGCCTCAAGACTGTGTTAGCCCGCTGAGCTAAGACGTGAACATGGGCTAGGAGGAGCTATCTCTAGTCTGTAGGGCCTGGTTGGATGGCTGGTCAGCACAAACCAGAATGAAGAACCAGTATACTCTGTGGTACGGAAGAACCAGTAGGCTACACTGTGTAGTATGTGATCCAGCGGTACATGGAGAACCAGGATTTTCTCTGTGTTACATGGAGAACCAGTATGTGGTGTATGGAGAACCAGTGTTCTATGGTACTGTGTGTGGAGATCTAGTATACTCTGAGGAACATGGAGAACCAGCGTTCTCTGTGGTATGGGAGTACCTTACGGTAGCGCTCTTCTCAGATGCTACTCTTAGAACTCTAGAGCTTGATGGTCAGAAGCTAAACGTTTGAGGTCAACAAGGGTTGTGTGTATGATGATGAT
>NC_140249.1:1298461-1308873 GCF_949987555.1 Borostomias antarcticus
GCTGAGTGAATCAAACAGGGGTGGAGCTGAGTGAATCAAACAGGGGTGGAGCTGAGTGAAACAAACAGGTGTGGAGCTGAGTGAATCAAACAGGGGTGGAGCTGAGTGAATCAAACAGGGGTGGAGCTGAGTGAATCAAACAGGTGAGGAGCTGAGTGAATCAAACAGGGGTGGAGCTGAGTGAATCAAACAGGGGTGGATCTGAGTGAATAGCACAGTTAGTTAGCGTGACGGCACCATGCCGGAGGTGTAGGGGCCGTCAGCGGTGTTGCAGACTGAGGGGGGCTGTGGCTCAGGAGGTAGAGAGCATCGTCTAACGACCGCAGGGTCGGCGGTTCGAGTCCCAGCTCCTCCTGAAGACATGTCGAAGCGTCCTGGGGGCAAGACCCTGAAACCCAAATTGCTCCCGATGAGCAGGCTAGCACCTTGCAGAGCAGCTGCCGTCATCGGTGTGTGAATGTTTGTGTGAATGGGTGAACGAGACGCCTTCGTTGTAAAGCGCTTTGGATATAAGTGTTATATAAATGCAGTCCATTTAACACTCACCATGACTGGGTGCTTGGAGCAGACTGACTGCTCTTTCTGCTTCCAGCCCCTCAAACCCTGAGATGAGGTAGAGGGATGGTCCCTGGTGCTGGTGAAAAGGTTCAATAAAGTAAAAGTGCAAAAAAAAGAGAGAATATCTCCATTTTAAGGAAACTGTGAAAGAGTTTCCTGGAGATCGATGCGACTGTTCCACGGTGGACCGCTAGACGTTGTTTTGTTCCGATTTGACAGGTTTTACTCCAGTGAAATGGCTCTGCTGTCTGTGGAGTCAAGGAGAGGGCAGTAAGGTAGTCCCTCTCCAGACAGAATATTACGTTGAGTCGCTGTGCTCCACATACTACATAATAGAGTCTGCTTACTACATAATAGAGTCTGCTTACTACATAATAGAGTCTGCTTACTACATAATAGAGTCTGCTTACTACATAATAGAGTCTGCTTACTACATAATAGAGTCTGCTTACTACATAATAGAGTCTGTATACTACATAATAGAGTCTGTATACTACATAATAGAGTCTGCTTACTACATAATAGAGTCTGTATACTACATAATAGAGTCTGCTTACTACATAATAGAGTCTGCTTACTACATAATAGAGTCTGCTTACTACATAATAGAGTCTGCTTACTACATAATAGAGTCTGCTTACTACATAATAGAGTCTGTATACTACATAATAGAGTCTGTATACTACATAATAGAGTCTGTATACTACATAATAGAGTCTGCTTACTACATAATAGAGTCTGTATACTACATAATAGAGTCTGCTTACTACATAATAGAGTCTGTATACTACATAATAGAGTCTGCTTACTACATAATAGAGTCTGCTTACTACATAATAGAGTCTGCTTACTACATAATAGAGTCTGCTTACTACATAATAGAGTCTGTATACTACATAATAGAGTCTGTATACTACATAATAGAGTCTGTATACTACATAATAGAGTCTGCTTACTACATAATAGAGTCTGTATACTACATAATAGAGTCTGTATACTACATAATAGAGTCTGCTTACTACATAATAGAGTCTGTATACTACATAATAGAGTCTGCTTACTACATAATAGAGTCTGCTTACTACATAATAGAGTCTGTATACTACATAAGAGTCTGTATACTACATAATAGAGTCTGTATACTACATAATAGAGTCTGTATACTACATAAAAGAGTCTGTATACTACATAATAGAGTCTGTTTACTAAATAATAGAGTCTGTATACTACATAATAGAGTCTGTATACTACATAATAGAGTCTGTATACTACATAATAGAGTCTGTATACTACATAATAGAGTCTGTAGACTACATTATAGAGTATGTATACTATATAATAGAGTCTGTATACTACATAATAGAGTCTGTATACTACATAATAGAGTCTGTATACTACATAATAGAGTCTGTATACTACATAATAGTCTGTATACTACATAATAGAGTCTGCATACTACATAATAGAGTCTGTATACTACATAATAGAGTCTATATACTACATAATAGAGTCTATATACTACATAATAGAGTCTGTATACTACATAATAGAGTCTGTATACTACATAATAGAGTCTGTATACTACATAATAGAGCTTGTATACTACATCATAGAGTCTGTATACTACATAATAGTCTGTATACTACATAATAGAGTCTGTATACTACATAATAGAGTCTGCATACTACATAATATAGTCTATATACTACATAATATAGTCTGTATACTACATAATAGAGTCTGCATACTACATAATAGAGTCTGTATACTACATAATAGAGTCTGTATACTACATAATAGAGTCTGTATACTACATAATAAAGTCTGTATACTACATAATAGAGTCTGTATACTACATAATAGAGTCTGTATACTACATAATAGAGTCTGTATACTACATAATAGAGTCTGCTTACTACATAATAGAGTCTGCTTACTACATAATAGAGTCTGCTTACTACATAATAGTCTGTATACTACATAATAGAGTCTGTATACTACATAATAGAGTCTGTATACTACATAGTAGAGTCTGTATACTACATAATAGAGTCTGTATACTACATAATAGAGTCTGTATACTACATAATAGAGTCTGTATACTACATAATAGAGTCTGTATACTACATAATAGAGTCTGTATACTACATAATAGAGTCTGTGCCACTTCGCCGCCCAAGCTGATGTTCTGAGGGCGTATCGACGGTTCAAAATGGAAAGAGTGGCAGGTTGTAGCAGCGAATGAGAGACGCTAGCCCAGCTTAGATGGGCGGGGCTTATCTATGGGTGGGAGAAATGAGAGACGCTAGCCCAGGTTAGATGGGCGGGGCTTATCTATGGGTATCTATCTATGCTAGCCCAGGCTAAGATCATGAATCAGTTGATTATGCATGTTGGGGAAATATCATGTTGAAACCATAACATGGATATTTGATGATTCCAGACTCCTACGAGAGAATTTTGGCTTTCCATTTATGACAGGAGCGGGGGGTCACTCTGGGTGATCAAGTGACCAATCGGTGCCTGTCTATGCAAGCAGGACACGCCTCATTTCCTGGTCTCCTTAAGTAGAGACCAGACAGGAAGTTCTCTCTCTCAAGTTTTCTCAACTCTCAGGGTCTGTGTTCCTTCAAGTAACATGTAACCCAGGATCCAAGCTTGCGCCTGGTTGATGAAAGTCAGTCTGTATCCGTGGAATTGGTGAACTGCTAAGATCTCTGTAGTCACACCAGGGTCTTAGGATCTTCCACAAACTCTTCAAACGATCCACCTCTGGCGAGAGCAGAGGGTTTGAATGAGACATTTGCCATTTTTGAACTCTAACCTCCGCAAACATCAATGTTCGCGCAACACTACCATCACTGTTTCAACGAGATTGCAGGCGTGCTGCTCCCTGCATCGAAACGAGCGACCATCACGTCACGTGACTCATCCATTCTTCGAGCTGCCAACACCTCCGGACACCTCGCTTTCAAACACACGACCCGTAAGGTTGCATCCAGCAGTCTCTTTGATGTGGTGTGATGCCAAGTGTTGTTTAAGATTAGAGGATTTAGGATAGGCTGTGATAATCTATGACATCGTTATTTTCATTTCTGCTGTGTTTTCATATTGCCACATTTGTTTTCCATCTATTATTGAATTGTGTTTTAATATTATTTTGATACTTGATTAGTATAACTTTAATAAATATTATTAACCTTTGATCACATCCTGGCATCATCACATGATCTTTAGGTCACTTGATTGAGTCAAGACCTCCTCCCTCAGACTGAGATTGAAGTTAGACTATTGATAAAGGTTATCTTTTTACCTGTACAGAACAGGGTGGTGCCCCATATACGAGTTGATTTCATGTATTAAATCCATTTGCCTTCATATCTGAGATAACCGCGGTATAATCATCAATTCTACCTAGTACTAGTCATATTTCCATAGTTCTAACCCTAAAACACGCTACATGTTCACATTGCGTGTAGTGTTCACTACTAGTGCAGTACTGTAACTGAGTGTTGAAGATTAACCAACTAGGAATTTCATTCACTGGTACACACACACACACACACACACACGCGCACACACACACACACACACACACACACACACACACACACACACACACACACACACTACGTGACAATAAAGAGACTTGATGTGTGTGTGTGTGTGTGTGTGTGTGTCAGCTCAGGCAGGCAACAGAGGAGAGGAAAGAGAGGAAGAGGCAGGACAGATGAAGAGCTGTACCATGAACAGTGTGTGAAGACTGATAATCATTGCCTCACCCAAACGATAATGAACTTGCAGATGTTGTCTCGTTGCTAATGGCAGCCATACGCTGGGCCGGTGAGTGACAGACTGGGGAATGAGGTTTGAACGAGTCTCCATCAGTCGGGAGGTGATCTGAGGCAAAGTGGGAGAAAATGACCTCTTGTCATCACCCAGACTAGCCCACTTTTCATCAAAACAAACCAAAGTGTGCGTACGCACAAACACACACACACACACACAACACACACACACACACACACACAACACACACACACACACACACACACACACACACACACACACACACACACTGTTAACGTCTTCATTAAAAATGTTAGCAGAATTTGACTCTCACCAAGTGTTGAGTCTCAGGTTAAAGAGCAGTTCTAATGACCCACCTCTGATGACCCCACCATGGTGATTAACGTTGTGTGTGGTCATTATCTGGGTTTCACACAGGGAGACGAAGAGAGAGGGAGGGAGAGGAAGGAAGGAAGGGAGAGAGAGAGAGAGAGAGGGAGAGAAAGGAAGGAAGGGAGAGAGAGAGAGAGAGAGAGGGAGAGAAAGAAAGGAAGGGAGAGAGAGAGAGAGAGAGAGAGGGAGAGAAAGAAAGGAAGGGAGAGAGAGAGAGAGAGAGAGAGAGGGAGAGAAAGAAAGGAAGGGAGAGAGAGAGAGAGAGAGAGAGAGGGAGAGAAAGAAAGGAAGGGAGAGAGAGAGAGAGAGAGAGAGAGAGAGAGAGGGAGTGAGAGAGAGAAAGAGAGAGGGAGAGGGAGAGAGAGAGAGATGGAGAGAGGTTGCTCATTTGAATGCATGTGTTGGCCTGTGTTTGGGAGGGTATACTGTACTATGTGCGATTGTGTGAATGAATACAGTATGTACAACATGTTTTGGTGTGTGTGTGTGTGTGTGTGTGTGTGTGTGAGTGAGAGAGTTATTGTGGCCAGTGGTGTAGGTTTATCGGTCATCTCCTGTATTTCTATGCATTTTAATAGGATTCAAGCTTCATTCTCAGGTCACATAGAGGACAGTCATCCTGCCTCGGCGCGATCCTAAAGCTGATCCTCTTGTAAATATGATCTCTCTGATCATGAGTTAAGAGGGGGACAAAAAATACCCATTTTCAAATATTGTCCCACCACTCCAACATAATGAAACATGCGTCCGTGACCGCGGTCCTCCGGCGCCGTCCCCGGCTTCTCCGGCGTGTATAATTAAACCTGTCTGACCGCCCCCCTGTCTGCTTCCCATCCCGGCTCTGCCAGCGCCTTCTAATTGGCCGACCTCTACTCGCAGCTCCTGTAGTGAGGCAGCCAATCATGCACTCCGAAACTCTCATCTCACCCCGATGCGGTGACTGACAGATCGCCAATTACTCTCAAAACGGAAGATTATCTATCGTGTGTGTAGTGTGTGTGTGTGTGGGTGTGTGTGTGTCTTCTGTCTGTGTGTTGGTGCGTAGAAGTGTGTAAATTGGAGACACAAAGAGAGAATATTAGAGTGAGTGAATTGATTCGTACAGCTACTCATCGAAGACGGAAAAACGCTGTTGCGTCTCGTGATCTAGAAAACAATTATTATGTCTGTGAAGGAAACTTAATAACATATTTTAATTAAAAAATATCTCTCAGACTGTGTGTTTCATTTCCAGACGGATACGTGTGAGGCTCCTTCCTGGCGCTCACCGGCGCCGCCTCTCTTCGCTGGGTGTGTTTATCTCAGTGCATTGTGCGAAATCACAGAGCGGTATAGCGTCAGAAATAATTTGTTTTGATTTGTTTGGATCTCTGTGGTGCTAATGTGCTTTAGTCACTCACACGGTCTCTGAGGAAACTGAATTCATGAGCTCTTGTGTTTCCGGCATTAAACTTATAAGGTTTCCCTAACTAACAACAACACAAACAACTGCACAGTGTTTGGGTTAAAGCACTTGACACTCTCTGGACACTCAGGACGCTCCCTGGACACTCAGGACGCTCCCTGGACGCTCCCTGGACACTCAGGACGCTCCCTGGACGCTCAGGACGCTCCCTGGATGCTCAGGATGCTCCCTGGACACTCAGGACGCTCCCTGGACACTCAGGACGCTCCCTGGATGCTCAGGACGCTCCCTGGACACTCAGGACGCTCCCTGGACACTCAGGACGCTCCCTGGACACTCAGGACGCTCCCTGGACACTCAGGACGCTCCCTGGACACTCAGGACGCTCCCTGGACACTCAGGACGCTCCCTGGACACTCAGGACGCTCCCTGGACACTCAGGATGCTCCCTGGACACTCGGGACGCTCCCTGGACACTCGGGACGCTCCCTGGACACTCGGGACGCTCCCTGGACACTCAGGACGCTCCCTGGATGCTCCCTGGACACTCAGGACGCTCCCTGGACACTCAGGATGCTCCCTGGACACTCGGGATGCTCCCTGGACACTCAGGACGCTCCCTGGACACTCGGGACGCTCCCTGGACACTCAGGACGCTCCCTGGACACTCAGGACGCTCCCTGGATGCTCCCTGGACACTCAGGACGCTCCCTGGACGCTCCCTGGACACTCAGGACGCTCCCTGGACGCTCAGGACGCTCCCTGGATGCTCAGGATGCTCCCTGGACACTCAGGACGCTCCCTGGACACTCAGGACGCTCCCTGGATGCTCAGGACGCTCCCTGGACACTCAGGACGCTCCCTGGACACTCAGGACGCTCCCTGGACACTCAGGACGCTCCCTGGACACTCAGGACGCTCCCTGGACACTCAGGACGCTCCCTGGATGCTCCCTGGACACTCAGGACGCTCCCTGGACACTCAGGATGCTCCCTGGACACTCGGGACGCTCCCTGGACACTCGGGACGCTCCCTGGACACTCGGGACGCTCCCTGGACACTCAGGACGCTCCCTGGACACTCGGGACGCTCCCTGGACACTCAGGACGCTCCCTGGACACTCAGGACGCTCCCTGGATGCTCCCTGGACACTCAGGACGCTCCCTGGACACTCAGGATGCTCCCTGGACACTCGGGATGCTCCCTGGACACTCAGGACGCTCCCTGGACACTCGGGACGCTCCCTGGACACTCAGGACGCTCCCTGGACACTCAGGACGCTCCCTGGATGCTCCCTGGACACTCAGGACGCTCCCTGGACACTCAGGATGCTCCCTGGACACTCGGGACGCTCCCTGGACACTCAGGACGCTCCCTGGACACTCGGGACGCTCCCTGGACACTCGGGACGCTCCCTGGACACTCAGGACGCTCCCTGGACACTCAGGACGCTCCCTGGATGCTCCCTGGACGCTCAGGACGCTCCCTGGACACTCAGGACGCTCCCTGGACGCTCCCTGGATGCTCAGGACGCTCCCTGGACACTCAGGACGCTCCCTGGACGCTCAGGACACCCCCTGGACATCAGGACGCTCCCTGGACGCTCCCTGGACACTCAGGACGCTCCCTGGACACTCAGGATGCTCCCTGGACGCTCCCTGGACACTCTGGACGCTCCCTGGACGCTCAGGACGCCAGCTCCTCGCCTGGCTAGCTCTGTTTATGTTGTGATGCATTGGATGGCAGAATCCTGCACTTAGACAACAACAGCAACAAAGTTGTGAAGTGTGAACAAAGTTTCCCCCTGCAATTACCCTCTGGATGAAAGAGACATCTAAAAGCACATCAAGAAAATCCTCCCAGTCTGGACCCCTGTTACACGATCCAAACACGATAGGCCTGCATTATTGCATGCTTAGACATTACATAGTGCAGCCATTAAACTGGATCCATTACACAGGGCTGTGATTTCACAACAGTCGATATGAGAGGAAGAAAAGTTAAATTTCATCCTAAAAGGAAATCACTTCGTTTTAGTGTTCTGTTGGTCCATTAATCCACACACATCATGTTTCATCGACCCAGACTACAACTAGAGATCACAAATGAGGACTGAACTGAATCGATTAATATTCTCCTCATATGCTCTCCTCCCATAGACACTCACTGGACTAGCAGACTCCAACAGTTGAACTGTCCAACTGACTGCCTGACCTATACAGACTGACTGACTGGCTGACTGACTGCCTGACAAACTGACTGACGAGTTGCCTGTCTGCCTGTCTATTTGTCTGTCTGTCTGTCTGTCTGTCTGTCTGTCTGTCTGTCTGTCTGTCTGTCTCTTTCTGTCTGTCTGTCTGTCTGTCTGTCTGTCTGTCTGTCTGTCTGTCTGTCTGTCTGTCTGTCTCTTTCTGTCTGTCTGTCCGTCTGCCTGTCTGCCTGCCTGCCTGTCTGTCTGTCTGACTAAGTCAGTCTGTCAGTCTGTCAGTCTGTCAGTCTGTCAGTCTGTCAGCCTATCAGCCTGTCTGTCTGTCTGTCTGTCTGTCTGTCTGTCTGCCTGCCAGGCGTAAACCCAGGGATGTAT
The DNA here is from genome assembly GCF_949987555.1 of Borostomias antarcticus. NCBI lineage: Eukaryota > Metazoa > Chordata > Actinopteri > Stomiiformes > Stomiidae > Borostomias > Borostomias antarcticus. The sequence goes on from NC_140249.1 coordinate 1,307,191, forward strand.
CACACTGTATATACCCCTATATAACCTACTCCTAGCCAGCCGTAAACCCGTCTGGGTGGGAACCGAAAGGATAACGGGTCTCTTACCTGGGACGGCCTCCGTCTTGACGCACCGTTTACTCCCACGCAGAGTCTCCTCTCCAGTCGGTCGCGACCAGCTCAGGCTTTCCTTCTGTATTTGCGTTCGCAGGTTTTTCTTTAAAGTTGCTAGTTGCCTCCGCCAGGTCAGGGATCAGTCCAGCCGGAGAGATCACCCCTAACCAAACTGGGTTCCTTCTTCCACCTCCTTCACGCTGTCTCCTCAGGTCAGGGATCAGTCCAGCAGGAGAGATCACCCCTAACCAAACTGCGTTCCTTCTTCCGCCTCCTTCACGCTGTCTCCTCAGGTAAGGGATCACTCCAGCCGGAGAGATCACCCCTAACCTCCTTCACGCTGTCCTCTCAGCGGCAGCACTCCCCCTCATATATTACCACACCTTCCGGTGGACCATCGAGACACCGCTTCCCACAGCTCCACCCAAAGGCTACAGCTGGCAATTAGCTAACTCACTGAATATGGGATTCAAACCAAAGAAATAGCCTCCGGGGGAAATTCTCTAGAAACTAGGAATTGGCTACTTTACACGCAATACATGCCTAATCATTCAGAATGGGATGTCATGAAAGCTTCTGTAGGTGTAATGTGTAGGTGGCCCAATACTTTTGCCTCTTGTCCATATAGTGTATGTGTGTGTATCTCTGTGTGCATGTCTGTGTGCATGTGTGTGTGTGTGTGTGTGTGTGTGTGTGTGTGTGGAGAGTAGGTGTTAGTCTCTGTCCCATCCTAGCGGCAGGGGGAGATGGATCTTGGCCTGATCCGGGGGAACACCCAGAGAGACTGGCCCGCCGTCCATCCATCAGCCCCACCATGGGCCCTCTCCTGTGGGGAAACCACCATCCACCCACCCCCCCTGCCTGGATCCCACCTGCCTGGATCCCACCTGCCTGCCCTCAACCACAGAGCAGGGAAGAGAGAGAGAGAGAGAGAGAGAGAGAGGGAGGGAGAGGGAGGGAGAGAGGGAGAGAGGGGGCTGGGGTGACAGGAGGGGGGCAGAGAGAGAGAGAGAGAGAGAGAGGGAGGGGGGGCTGGGGTGACAGGACGGGGGCAGAGAGAGAGAGAGAGAGAGAGAGAGAGAGAGAGAGAGAGGGGGGCTGGGGTGACAGGAGGGGGGCAGAGAGAGAGAGAGAGAGAGAGAGAGAGAGAGAGAGAGGGGGGGGGGCTGGGGTGACAGGAGGGGGGCAGAGAGAGAGAGAGAGAGAGGGAGAAAGAAGAAGAGAAAAATGAACAGAGGAGCAGAAATAGAGAGAGAGAGCAAAGGTGAGAGAGGAGAGAAGATAACTGAACAGAGGGGCAGAGAGAGAGTTTTAGAGTATCAAACACGAGCGCAGCACAAATTGAAAAGAAAAAGAAAAATACCTCCGAGGCTTATAGAACAAATGTTCTCTGAAGGCAATTTCAATTTCCCAAAACAGGAACACTGCATATTTAGACTCTGCCTCCATTTCTCATGACAGAGCAACAATGACTCACCGAACCCTAAATCTCACAACTATTATTCTGGAGACCGTTCGGGGTCGATAGCTTCGTTTCTCTCTCTCTCTCTCTCTCTCTCTCTCTCTCTCTCTCTCTCTCTCTCCCTCTCTC
>NC_140249.1:1309073-1314073 GCF_949987555.1 Borostomias antarcticus
ATTGCGTCGGTGCTCAGTGTGATGATGGTCTTCATAATTACAGAGCCTGGAAATAAACAAAAACAGGAGAGAACACACCCTAAACACACCCTAAACACACCCTAAACACACCCTAAACACACCTTAAACACACCCTAAACACACCCTAAAACACACCTCACACACCCTAAACACACCCTAAACACACCCTAAACACACCCTAAAACACACCCTAAACACACCCTAAACACACCTCACACACCCCAAACACACCCTAAACACACCCTAAACACACCCTAAACACACCCTAAACACACCCTAAACACACCTTAAACACACCCTAAACACACCTCACACACCCTAAACACACCTCACACACCCTAAACACACCCTAAACACACCTCACACACCCTGAACACACCCTAAACACACCCTAAACACACCCTAAACACACCCTAAACACACCTTAAACACACCCTAAACACACCCTAAACACACATCACACACCCTAAACACACCCTAAACACACCCTAAACACACCTCACACACCCTAAACACACCCTAAACACACCCTAAACACACCCTAAACACACCTTAAACACACCCTAAACACACCCTAAACACACCTTAAACACACCCTAAACACACCTCACACACCCTAAACACACCCTAAACACACCCTAAACACACCTTAAACACACCCTAAACACACCCTAAACACACCCTAAACACACCTTAAACACACCCTAAACACACCCTAAACACACCTCACACACCCTAAACACACCCTAAACCCTCTCTCCTCTCCTCCATCTCTCCCTCCTCTCCTCCACCCCTCTCTCCTCTCCTCCACCGCTCCTCTCAGAGTGAAAGAAAGAGAGACGGAGAGACAGAGAGAGACAGAGAGAGACAGAGTGAAAGAAATAGAGACAGAGAGAGACGGAGCGAAAGAAAGAGAGACAGAGAGATGGAGAGAGACAGAGCGAAAGAAAGAGACAGAGAGAAAGCATACCAAACAGGTTGTACTTAGCTCTTGCTAACTTTACCCTCCTCCAATCTCTGTATCATTTTACTGTGATGTTTTTGTGCTTATAAGTGTGTGTGTGTGCGTGTGTGTGTGTGTGGAAGGTGAAGACTCCCATCCGATTCTTCAGTCCATCGTTTTGCATCCTTGAGTCCGAGGGAAACTCTTTCTCACCTGCAGGGGGCACTGTTGATACACAGGAAAGCTGCTCACCCACTTATATCAGCTTCATCACCAAGGGGGGATCGAAAGTGAGAATGTGGTTCATGATGAATGTCACACACACACAAACACACACACACGCACGCGCTGGAACTCGGCTCGATTTGCGCGCGCACACACACACACACACACACACACACACACACACACACACACGGAAGCATTTGCACACACTAACACACGCGGCTCGATTCTCATTCGTAAGAAGCTATGACCAATCATTTAACACAATCAAATAAACAAACACTCCAAACAAACAAATAAACAAACAGGCAAAGACAAACAAAAGAAAAAACAAACAAATGGAATGCCCAAGCCCTTCACTCATGCTCCACTGAGTGTCTGGAGATGGCCATCTAATAGCGTAAACAAACAAACGAACTCTGCGACATTTCCGCTTGGCCAATCGGTGGCGGCGATGAGCCGGGCGGGGAGGAGACGACGCGGGGCTCCCACTCCGACTGCTACCATGACAGCCCTGGGGGGGGGGTGAGTCGCCATGACGATGACGACCCTGCGTTCCGATGGAGTGGGGGGCGGCGGAGGGGGAGCGGGGAGCGGGGCGAGGTCACGGGGCCGGGGGCGGAGACTGAGAGGGCTCGCTCCTCGCGGCTCGCTCCTCTTTGGGGGAAGAAAAGAAGGTTGTTTTTGGTCCCGCCCGCCCCCCCTGCACCCCCACCCCTCCCCCATCTCCCCTGTAAAATACAAGACTATATTTATTCTTGCCCAGCCTCCGTGAGAAAGAGAAGCGGAGCCCGTTCCGTGAATTATGTATCTTGTGAGACTCCTGTCTGGCGTCTCTCTCCAGAAACCCTCTCCTCCTTCCTCTCCTCCCTCTCCTCCTCCTCCTCCTCCTCCCTCTCCTCCTCCTCCCTCTCCTCCTCCTCCCTCTCCTCCTTCCTCTCCTCCCTCTCCTCCTCCTCCTCCTCCTCCCTCTCCTCCTGCCTCTCCTCCTGCCTCTCCTCCTCCCTCGTGGTCAGCAGGAGCGGAGAGCTGGGGAGATACTCCCTCAGTGACCCCCTGGCTCCCCCATCCTCCTCCTCCGACTCCTCCATCAGTGCACAGACACACACACACACACACACACACACACACACACACACACACACACACACACACACACACACACACACACCTCAGAAGCCATGGGCTCTGAGAGCAGGATGGGGGACAGCCTTTGTTCTGTAATTAATGTGCGGCTGACAGTTTCTGCTGTGACTTTAGCATAAACGCTCACACACACACACACACACACACACACACACACACACACACACACACACACACACACACACACACACACACACACACATACACACACACACACACACACACACACACACACACACACACGTGACCCTGTTCGGTATACTGTTGGTGGTTTAGCCCTGGTCCAGGTGGGTATACTATTCAGGGCTGTACCCTGGTATACCCCCCTGCCAGGGACCATTCATTACGCCATAGACCCCCCCCCACACCTTTTATATAACCAGGCCAGGTCCAGCCTGGCTGATGTGCGTGGCTGGCTTGTTTCTGTTCAGGACTGGTAGGATGGAAGCTAGTCATGCCACTGAAATATCTGTGAAATGAAATGACATGAGTTCATGTCTGATAAATTAAGATAGGTCTTGTCGCCTGGACACATCAGTTCCAATGCTTCCAATGCTAATCCAGCACAATAAGAGCGGGATAGCCAGTTAGCTCATGAGCTCACAACAACTAGCAGCAGCTTCCATAACATTAATGGTAGCGGTCAGTGGCTAAAGCAGTTACACTAATGATTCCTATAACATTGGTTTAACTTCTGTTTCTGGACAAAAATCATTACCTGCAGTTTTGCACTTCCCTTTGGGTGGTTGTTCCGGTTGGGTTTGTGTTGTGTTGTCTGGGGTGCCATCTTGTGTTGTGTTGTCTGGGGTGCCATCTTCCCTCTGCCCAGGCTCGTGACCTGACTGACAGCACCTGCTGATGCTGAGTGGCCGCACCTGCGCTCGTCACCGCCCAGAAGCAGAACAGGGGGCTGAACCTGGCAGACAGGGCTGGTGTGCCATTCTACAACCCAGCTGTGTGTTGCTGAATGACAGATTACAGCCTAGTGCTGTGTGTGTTGTGTGTTGCTGAATCACAGCCCTGTGCTGTGTGTTTGAGTACAGCCTTTAGTGTTGTGTGTGTAGCCAGGTGGGCTATAGTTCCTTGGGAACGTGAAGTGATTTAGTTAAAGGTACCCAACGAAACGTGAATCAAAACAATCCGTTCTTTGTTCATTTTCGAAATTCCTTGATTATATGGTTCCTTGTAGTCTAATAAACATGTTGAATCACTTGAATGTCTTTCCTACCTTGTAATTTCTTCGCAAAATGATATTTAGCTAATGTTTTGAAAACAACAAAGATGTGTGAAACGTCACTATTATGTGCTCCGCGTATTGACGCAATGACGCAGTACGCGATTTTCGGGGACCACCTTCTCAAATTTGCTCTAGAGCGCATACTAGTGGTCAAAAACTACATTGGGTACCTTTAAGGACCTTTAAGTACATTGGGTACCTTTAAGGAGTTTATTTGCTCTTTCTGTTTTGGTCTGCTTTCTGTTTACTGCTTCCTAGTTTTGTTTTGTTGCTACTCTCATTCACAACATTATTGTTTGTTATTACGGTCATTAATAAATCATTTGGTTATTCGACCAGCTTTTTTCTCTGACTCCCCTTTGATAGCCTGTTGTTTTATAGTTTGTTGTTGTTTGTTTGTAGTTGTTTTATAGTTTGTTGTTGTTTTCATATGTTACATCCTTGGGGGCGATCCATAGGCATGTAACAATGGTGAAGAGTAATTAGACCAAGACGGTGGCTTATCTATCAATCTACTTGATTGAGTCAGCAGGTAGCAATGTTGTTTGTAAATAGTTAAAGGGACCCCGAGTAGTTTATTTTTGGTTACGAAACAGTCTCATTTTAATGTGGGTGAATCTACATTACCCACACTTGTGTATGTGTCCATTTTCGACAAATGTCGTTCCTTCTATGTAGTTTCTTATTAGATTACTGGGATTATAGTCTCCTGGTGATATGGTGATATAAATGTGTGTGTCGTCTGCATAGCTATGGTAACATATTTTGTTGTTTTCCATAATTTGAGTTAGTGGGAGCATGTAAATGTTGAACAGAAGAGGCCCCAGGATGGAGCCTTGGGGAACTCCACAGGTCGTTTTTGTCAGCTCAGATTTCTAATTGCCTATAGACACAAACTAGTCCCTGTCCTTTAAGTAGGATTCAAATCTAACACTTTAACAACTTACTTACTTAAACTGTAGCAGCTTTCCAGTCGGCCTAGTAGTATGTTGTGGTCTACCGTGTCGAACGCAGCGCTGAGATCCAGTAATACTAAGACTGAGATTTTGCCATTATCTGTGTTTAAATGGATGTCATTAAATACCTTAATTAGAGCAGTCTCAGTGCTGTGGTGTGGTCGAAATCCTGACTGGAAGACATCAAAGCCATTACTTATTTCCAGGAAGTTATTCAGTTGTTGGAAAACAACTGAATAACTGAAATGAAGTGTGATAGGTCCTTCATAGTAACATGAGATGTGATAGGTCCTTCATAGTAACATGAGATGTGATAGGTCCTTCATAGTAACATGAGATGTGATAGGTCCTTCATAGTAACATGAGGTGTGATAGGTCCTTCATAGTAAGATGAGGTGTGATAGGTCCTTCATAATAACATGAGATGTGATAGGTCCTTCATAATAACATGAGATGTGATAGGTCCTTCATA
>NC_140249.1:1321573-1326573 GCF_949987555.1 Borostomias antarcticus
ATCAATAGAAACGTAAGATAGCCTACTGATCAATAGAAACGTAAGATAGCCTACTGATCAATAGAAACGTAAGATAGCCTACTGATCAATAGAAACGTAAGATAGCCTACTGATCAATAGAAACATAAGACAGCCTACTGATCAATAGAAACATAAGATAGCCTACTGATCAATAGAAACATAAGATAGCCTACTGATCAATAGAAACATAAGACAGCCTACTGATCAATAGAAACATAAGATAGCCTACTGATCAATAGAAACATAAGATAGCCTACTGACCAATAGAAACGCGCAGGTAGGCTAATAATGCCAGGCTTAAGTTTAGGCTATTTGATTTGCATTCAATGCATTCTTACCTTTAAAAAGGCTTGTCGTGGCAAAGTCTCTTAATGAGCGCTATCCCTGTGCCCATGCAGGGCCCCGAGCCTTGAGCTCCTTCCTTATGACCTGGATAGTTAGGGCCCGAGCACTGGCGGTGCGAGGCCCTGTTTAAATTCGAAGGATTATTATTATTCTCCTACCTTCTTCTTCTTCTTTTTCTTCTCCCAAAACAAATGCCTTTTTGGCGGCCTAAACATCGATGAAAACGAATGAAACTTTGCAGATACGTCAGTTCCGGTGAAAAATTTGATAATTCATGGGTGACGGAAATGGGCGTGGCAAAACGGCTCAAGAGCGCCCCCTGGAAAATTTTAAATGGCGAACGCCACCTTTCAGTTTGATGTAGGCGAATGAAATTCAGTGGGCATATGTAGTTCATCGAGACACACCAAAATGTCTCTTGGAGCTATACCCAACATGCAACAGGAAGTCCGCCATTTTGCTCTTAATGTGCCATTTTGTCCTTGTTTTTACCATTTCAATGCCTCGTACTTCGACGAACTCCTCCTACAGATTTCATCCGATCAACTTCATATTCGGTCAGCTTCATCTTAAGACCTTTGTGATCAAAAGTTATCAAAAAAATTGAGTTTTATTAAAACTAACTAACAGCGACTCCTAGACTGTAGCCTTATTCCTTGGGAAACAAGCGTAGAAGTTCATCAGTCCTAGGAGAGCGTGTAACTCTGCCTTCGTCTGGGTCGGGCGTGTGAGCACATCTCTGAGAGCTACAACCTGCTCTGTTGTGGGGGGCAATCCGTCTTTGTCAACTCGGAAACCTAGAAATGCTCTCTCACAGCCAGACAGCAACAGATTACAGCTGCTGAGGGCATGCTCCTGTTTTTGGTTTGTTTCCCCCCTCCCACTTAATTTGTCTATTTGATTCTTTTCTTTTTGCCTGTAGCCTAATTAAGGGTGTGAAATGCTGCGGTCCTATCAATCATTGACAAACTCACTACGTTACAGAAGAACGTCTGCTTCGTGTTCCACCGTAGCGGGTGACCCACGGTGAAGAACCCCCACTGTGAAGAACCCCCACTGTGAAGAACCCCCACTGTGAAGAACCCCCACTGTGCAGAACGAGGCCATGCTCTGCTCAAAACCTGGGCCCTGCGTCTTCGCTCCACCATGCACCTCACCTGACTTTGCAAGTTAGTATAATAGGTCATGTTTTGGAGACTGGGTTGGGTGAGCCCAGCGCAGCAGGGTGAAACCAGTACAGTCCCCTCCAGGAGAGAGACCAGGTTCTCCATGTTCCTGAGACACCAGACCGGAGAGAGAGAGAGAGAGAGAGAGAGAGAGAGAGAGAGAGAGAGAGAGAGAGAGAGAGAGAGAGAGAGGCAGTTCGTTAGGAGGAAAGGCATTAGAGATCTGTGTGTCCCACCGCCCCTCGGGGCGAGAGCACGGTCAGGTGTTCCACACAGACGTCACTTCCTGCGGGGGGGGGGGTCGAGTTCTACCCTCCGCTGGGACCGCGCCCGATTGAGACGTCTGTCTCCAGAGTCCCCGGTGGAAATTCACTCAAGTCATCTGACACCATACTCATTCCTTCATTCTCCCTCCCTCCCTCCCTCCCTCCCTCCCACCCTCCCTCCTCCCTCTCCCTCTCCCTCCCTCCCTCCCTCTCCCTCCCTCTCTCTCTCTGTCTCTCACCCGGTGCAGCGTTCTCTCTCGCCCTCCTCCCTCTCCCTCCCTCTCTTAGTATTAAATCAATTCTCCGTGCTGTTCTCCTTTCTGCCCCACCTTCTCCATCCCAAACCCAGCGACACCACAGCCCACCTCACTTCTGTCTCCTTCTGCCCCACCTTCTCCGTCCCAAACCCAGCGACGCCGCAGCCCACCTCACTTCTGTCTCCTTCCTGCCCCACCTTCTCCGTCCCAAACCCAGCGAGCCCACCTCACTTCTGTCTCCTTTCTGCCCCACCTTCTCCGTCCCAAACCCAGCGACGCCGCAGCCCACCTCACTTCTGTCTCCTTCCTGCCCCACCTTCTCCGTCCCAAACCCAGCGAGCCCACCTCACTTCTGTCTCCTTTCTGCCCCACCTTCTCCGTTCCAAACCCAGCGACGCCGCAGCCCACCTCACTTCTGTCTCCTTTCTGCCCCACCTTCTCCATCCCAAACCCACCTCACTTCTGTCTCCTTTCTGCCCCACCTTCTCCGTCCCAAACCCAGCGACCCTGCAGCCCACCTCACTTCTGTCTCCTTTCTCCCCCATCTTCTCCATCCCAAGCCCAGCGAGGCCGCAGCCCACCTCACTTCTGTCTCCTTTCTGCCCCACCTTCTCCATCCCAAACCCACCTCACTTCTGTCTCCTTTCTCCCCCATCTTCTCCGTCCCAAACCCAGCGCAGCCCACCTCACTTCTGTCTCCTTTCTGCCCCACCTTCTCCGTCCCAAACCCAGCGAGGCCGCAGCCCACCTCACTTCTGTCTCCTTTCTGCCCCACCTTCTCCATCCCAAACCCAGCGACACCGCAGCCCACCTCACTTCTGTCTCCTTTCTCCTGTGCGTGAAACAGATGGGAATCACAAACACGCAAGTCACAACTCCCCCGGAGTGTGTGCGTCTGAGCGCCGTGAACGGGCTTCTCTGTCGATGGGCGTGACGCACGCGGAGGCTGCTGTTTCTCTATTACCCGCATGGGCGGCGCTGTCTCTGTGACCGGAAGCGTCGTCGCGGCGATGGGAGGAGCAGCCGAGCATCTCGGGAACGCTCAGGCGCCCGCACGCACGCACACACACACACACACACACACACACACACACACACACACACACACACACACACACACACACACACACACACACACACAGATAGTCTGTCTCGTTCTTCTTCTGGCTGAGATAGGGAATACACTCATCGCCTACACTCATACACATTCACTCTCCCGCAATGACAAACAGTCCATCATGGCCTCCTCTGGCCATGCGCGGCTAGGCCGGGGCAAAGCGCCGCGTCTCCCGCTCGTATCTCATGGAACCGGATCCGCACTCATCCCTCCCTCTCCCCCTCCCTCCCTCCCTCCCTCTCTTCCTCTCTCCCTCCCTCTGTGCTCCTTCCATACCTCCCCCTTGTCTCTCATAACATTTGAAATGTTAACAGCCTCCTGGAGATCGATACAAACGAGATTCTTGCCACCTGGCAGCTGCCGTCGGCATGGTGACGAGGGGGAGAGGGGGAGAGGCTGAGGTTACTGCCCGCCCCCTCTCTCTCTCTCTCTCTCACACACACACACACACACACACACACACACACACACACACACACACACACACACACACACACACACACACACACACACACACTTCCTCTTGACATGATTGGTTGATGATCAGGTTTGCAATTACAGCTGTAGAGGGTTCATTTGATCTGTAGTGGCAGTGGGGGGGTGGGGGGGGGGTGGGTTGGGGGGAGCGGGAGGTAGGAGGTGGGGGGAGGGGGACTGGAGGGGACTGGAGGGGACAGAGTGTACGCAGAAATCCAATAACACGCCAACGAAACAACACTGGCCATCTCTTGTCATGCTGCTTGGACTCACAGTGGGGGCCTGCAAGTGTGTGTGTGTGTGTGTGTGTGTGTGTGTGGGGGGGGGGGGTGATGCGTGCCTGTGTGTCTTCATGCGTGTGCTTGTGAAAGAAAGAGTGTGTATATCTGTGTGATATGATACTGTCCTATGTTCACGTTTGATTCATGTGTGTGTATCTGTGCGTGGAGGTGCTACAGTGTGTCCCCACGCTGCATGTGACTTCTATGATGTGTGTGTGTCCGTGTGCGTCTGCTGTACAGTGCGTGTGCATGCCATCAAGATCAGTACGAGGTGTGTTGCGTAACGCTGAACACGCCCGCGTAGCCTGGCCGAGACACGGTGTCGGCAGCCATGTTGGATCGCACGTAGCAGCAGCGCCACCGCACGACCTCTGCTCGCAACGCGGCTCATCAGGTTCATCAGCTCTGTGAACCAGAGTCGTTCCAGAGTTCCAGTACACGGCGCTACCCGTTGGACTGCATGGAGCTCCGGTTACCTTCCAGAGGCTGATGGACCGGGTCCCCGGCCTCACCAGAACTATGCTGCAGCCTACCTCCACGATATAGTGATCTACAGCCGTGAATGAGAAACCCACCTCCACCACCTCTGGGCTCTCTGCCGGGCCGGACTCACGACCAACCCAAAAAAGTGTTGACTGGGGCTTAACAGAATGTCTGTAATGTTAGCGCAAAAACAGACTGAAAGGAATCAATTTGGGGGAGGGAGGTGCCACACATGCACGTGCACACACACACACACACACACACACACACACACACACACACACACACACACACACACACACACACACACACACACACACACACACACACACATCTTCAAAGTAGAGTAGTGTGCATGCAGAGTAATAACATTCTGACTCCTCTCCAATCAGAGGTCTGTAAATGATCTGTGACCTTCGGGGGAGCGGCCATGGCCAGATGACATCATCACTGCCACAGCTGCTGACAGGAAGTCAAGAGCTCTTCACTTCACCAATGGAGGGTAATTATTATGCTATTCACAAAATACAGCCTGGACATAGGAAATGAGAAAGACTGATGTGATCGAGAGAGAGAGAGAGAGAGAG
>NC_140249.1:1334073-1339073 GCF_949987555.1 Borostomias antarcticus
GTCACAGCAGAGAGAGACTCTCTATCTCACAGCAGAGAGAGACTCCCGGTTCTAGCTTAACACAATCAGGTTGTAGTTGGATCAACAAGAGTTTGGCGTAGAGGCAGAGAACTTAATCCTAGTTTATATTGTGTAAAACAAGCTACTGTATGGCTCATGGCCCTGGGCATTAACGCACGGTCTCCCAGAGCTAGGAGCCATGATAGCTTGTCTCATACAGTATAACCTAGACGCTAGACCCCACACAGCTCTGAGAGAAAACAAACATGGACACTTTTTCAGAGTTGTTTATTTCTCTTCATATAGTGAGACACAGGACATGTGCAATGATCATGGGCGGTGACACAGAACACACACACACACACACACACACACACACACACACACACACACACTAATTTACCACACATACTGTGCTCTCACCACACTCCACCCTGTATACAGTATGTATATTGCATTTGTGCCTCCCCTCTCTTTTAATATATCATAATTTGCACATTGTTTTTCGTATTCTGTATTTGCACCCTTTTGCCTGGACTGAAGAGCATCTGTTCTCCTGCATGTTTTTCATATTGGGGTTCTATGTGGAGGGAACCCGAGTGAGAGTGGAGAGAACATGCAAACTCCACACAGAAAGGCCCGGGTAATAGCTCATGTGGGAATCGAACTCACAACCTTCTTGCTGTGAGGCGACGGCGTAACGCGCTGAGCCACCGTCATGGCTCGGCCTTTAGCTCAGTGACCAGACACTGTCCTCCTCCATGTCAAGTTGGTTGGATCACACTCCTTCCTTTCAATCAGATGCCGTAGAGTCTCAGCCCGGTGAGACCTCCCTGCTCAACAGAGGTCTGTCTGCGCTCGGTCACTGCCTGACCTGTCCCGTCAGCGTCCAACTGACCAAGCAAACACACAACGTCAGTGAGACATTCAGATCATGTCTAAATAACGTCCGTCGGTCCTGAACCACATTTGTACGTCTGCTGGACCCCTCAATATTCACACGTCTGGCTTGGACCCCTCTAAGACGTCTGTGGACGTGCAGAACGGGTTCAATATCTGAACGTCTAAAAAAAGCTTTCATTCTGGCTCCTAATTGGATGTCTTTGGACGTCCGAAAAAGACAAAAAAGACATCTAAAAGATGTCTTTTAGACGTGTCTTTGCTCAGTGGGGAGCTTGACCACAACCAGCCAAGACGAGCGCCTGGCTGCGTTCACAAAACCATAACAACGGATGCTGATGCGGAGGTCGTCGTCAACGCTGCTATTTCCTAGTTACCATACATCAGAACCAGGGGAGGGGGGGGGCGGGGGGGGGGATGATTCATTAATAGAACGGCAAATAACAGCGCTGAAGGCTTTTCTCCGAGGCGCAGACCGATATCGCTCTTCTCCCGACTGGATTTGCGAAGGCCTTGATTTATTTAGCGGTGAGCTCTGCAGGTTGATTGGCTGCTAATAACTTCGCCCACCGGCAACGCCTCCAGCGCCCAGGGATTCCTATCGAGCGTGGCCAGACTGATCCATGCAGAGAGACAGAAGGGAACTCGCCAGATTAGCGCCGGCTCACAGAGGCTGATATAATCCGGGGGCCGGTGGATAATCTGCCTCTAATGGGCCGGATGGAGAGGAGATCCAGGCTCCCGTTTGCTCTCTCACACTCACACCCAACAGGCTCAGGGAAAGATGATTATAATGGCTGGTTCTTGACTGACACTGGAATGATTCTCTCTCCAGCCACCATTCTTCCCTCTCCTCTCTCTCTCTGTCTCTCTCTCTCCCTCTCTCTCTGTCTCTCTCTCTGTCTCCCTCTCTCCCTCTCTCTCTCTCTGTCTCTCTCTCTGTCTCTCTCTCTCCCTCTCTCTCCTCGCTCTCTCTGTCTCTCTCTCTGTCTCTCTCACCCTCTCTCTCTCTCTCTCTCCCTCTCTCTGTCTCTCTCTCCCTCTCTCTCTCTGTCTCCCTCTCTCTCTCCCTCTCTCTCCCTCCCCCCTCTCTCTCTCTCTCCCTCTCTCTCCCTCTCTATCTCTCTCTCTCTCTCTGTCTCTCTCTCTGTCTCCCTCTCTCTCTCTCTCTCTCTCTCTCTCTCTCTCCTCTCTTTCTCTGTCTCCCTCTCCCTCTCTCTCTCTCTCTCTGTCGGTCTCTCTCTCTGTCTCCCTCTCTCTCTCTCTCCTCTCTTTCTCTGTCTCCCTCTCCCTCTCTCTCTCTCTCTCTGTCGGTCTCTCTCTCTCTCTCTCTCTCACAGCCTCTGCTCTGCAGGGAGACAGGTTTTGCTGTGCCTCCCTTTTTCAACAGCAAGGCTGTGCTCACTCAGTCTACCTGGTCAAAGTTGGTTTTAGTTGGTGATCAGTCACTACGCTCAAATAATCTGCTATGGTGTTCTGTCCATTTAGAGACAGATAGCACTGCATTATGCTTTGCGCTTTTGTTTGTGTTTGCCATGTGATGTAGTTTTGTTGTGATTGTTTTGTAATTTGTTTGGGTCTGATTGGTGAGGCACTCTGGTCCTGGGTTGTGTTAGTAGGGCAGGTGGGTTGAGTGAGGCACTCTGATCCTGGGTTGTGTTAATAGGGCAGGTTGGGTTGAGGTTCTGGTCCTGGGTTGTGTTAATAGGGCAGGTTGGGTTGAGTGAGGTTCTGGTCCTGGGTGGTGTTAGTAGGGCAGGTTGGGTTGAGTGAGGTTCTGGTCCTGGGTGGTGTTAGTAGGGCAGGTTGGGTTGAGTGTCTGATCCTGGGTTGTGTTAGTAGGGCAGGTTGGGTTGAGTGAGGCTCTGGTCCTGGGTTGTGTTAGTAGGGCAGGTTGGGTTGAGTGTCTGATCCTGGGTTGTGTTAGTAGGGCAGGTTGGGTTGAGTGAGGCTCTGATCCTGGGTTGTGTTAGTAGGGCAGGTTGGGTTGAGTGTCTGATCCTGGGTTGTGTTAGTAGGGCAGGTTGGGTTGAGTGAGGCTCTGATCCTGGGTTGTGTTAGTAGGGCAGGTTGGGTTGAGTGAGGCTCTGATCCTGGGTTGTGTTAGTAGGGCAGGTTGTGTTAATAGGGCAGGTTGGGTTGAGTGGGGTTCTGGTCCTGGGTTGTGTTAGTAGGGCAGGTTGTGTTAATAGGGCAGGTTGGGTTAATAGGGCAGGTTGGGTTGAGTGAGGTTCTGGTCCTGGGTTGTGTTAATAGGGCAGGTTGTGTTAATAGGGCAGGTTGTGTTAATAGGGCAGGTTGGGTTGGGGTTCTGGTCCTGGGTTGTGTTAATAGGGCAGGTTGGGTTGGGGTTCTGGTCCTGGGTTGTGTTAATAGGGCAGGTTGGGTTGAGTGAGGGGTTCTGGTCCTGGGTTGTGTTAATAGGGCAGGTTGGGTTGAGTGAGGTTCTGGTCCTGGGTGGTGTTAGTAGGGCAGGTTGGGTTGAGTGAGGTTCTGGTCCTGGGTGGTGTTAGTAGGGCAGGTTGGGTTGAGTGAGGCTCTGGTCCTGGGTGGTGTTAGTAGGGCAGGTTGGGTTGAGTGAGGGGTTCTGGTCCTGGGTGGTGTTAGTAGGGCAGGTTGGGTTGAGTGAGGGGTTCTGGTCCTGGGTGGTGTTAATAGGGCAGGTTGGGTTGAGTGGGGCTCTGGTCCTGGGTTGTGTTAGTAGGGCAGGTTGAGTGAGGGGTTCTGGTCCTGGGTGGTGTTAGTAGGGCAGGTTGTGTTAATAGGGCAGGTTGTGTTAATAGGGCAGGTTGTGTTAGTAGGGCAGGTTGTGTTAGGAGGGCAGGTTGTGTTAGTAGGGCAGGTTGTGTTAGTAGGGCAGGTTGTGTTAGTAGGGCAGGTTGTGTTAGGAGGGCAGGTTGTGTTAGTAGGGCAGGTTGTGTTAGTAGGGCAGGTTGTGTTAGTAGGGCAGGTTGTGTTAGTAGGGCAGGTTGTGTTAGTAGGGCAGGTTGTGTTAGGAGGGCAGGTTGTGTTAGTAGGGCAGGTTGTGTTAGGAGGGCAGGTTGTGTTAGTAGGGCAGGTTGTGTTAGGAGGGCAGGTTGTGTTAGTAGGGCAGGTTGTGTTAATAGGGCAGGTTGTGTTAATAGGGCAGGTTGTGTTAATAGGGCAGGTTGTGTTAATAGGGCAGGTTGTGTTAGTAGGGCAGGTTGGGTTAATAGGGCAGGTTGTGTTAATAGGGCAGGTTGTGTTAATAGGGCAGGTTGGGTTGAGGTTCTGTTCCTGGGTGGTGTTAATAGGGCAGGTTGGGTTGAGGTTCTGGTCCTGGGTGGTGTTAATAGGGCAGGTTGGGTTGAGTGGGGCTCTGGTCCTGGGTTGTGTTAGTAGGGCAGGTTGAGTGAGGGGTTCTGGTCCTGGGTGGTGTTAGTAGGGCAGGTTGTGTTAGTAGGGCAGGTTGTGTTAGTAGGGCAGGTTGTGTTAGTAGGGCAGGTTGTGTTAGTAGGGCAGGTTGTGTTAGGAGGGCAGGTTGTGTTAGTAGGGCAGGTTGTGTTAGTAGGGCAGGTTGTGTTAGTAGGGCAGGTTGTGTTAGGAGGGCAGGTTGTGTTAGTAGGGCAGGTTGTGTTAGGAGGGCAGGTTGTGTTAGTAGGGCAGGTTGTGTTAGGAGGGCAGGTTGTGTTAGTAGGGCAGGTTGTGTTAATAGGGCAGGTTGTGTTAATAGGGCAGGTTGTGTTAATAGGGCAGGTTGTGTTAATAGGGCAGGTTGTGTTAGTAGGGCAGGTTGTGTTAGTAGGGCAGGTTGTGTTAGTAGGGCAGGTTTGTGATCTCAGTCTCAGGATCAGCTGGGTCAGGGGGTTCCTGTTGCTCATCTCTGGTCATCGCAGGGCTTGGTAACGATACGAGAGGGGGTCACTTAGTTTTATGTGTGTCCAAAAGTTAATTGCTTTTTTTTTTTTTTTTTAATTAGTATTATTAATGGGTATTTGCCTAATTCTACCCTGCATGCATTGTTTGTATCTTTCCTCTGGACATGGAGGAGAATTTTCCAGAACTCTGCATGCAGGGTCTCAATGGGGTGTTTATCCCAGTGGGTAAAGTCTGGTTTTGTAAGTGGCCCACACACCTCA
>NC_140249.1:1341573-1355460 GCF_949987555.1 Borostomias antarcticus
CGTCTTTGCCTATTTCATTTCCCCACCACTGGGGGGGCACTGTTGCACCAGGCAGAGAGCTCCTGCACGCTACTTCCCTTGGTGGTGGTGGTGGGTACACAACGCCCTGGAGACAGTGAATCAGGTATTCAGAAAAGCTCATAGCACTTCAGAAGAGGCAGTCATCTCTGCCCCCCCCCCCCCCCACTCCCCGCCACAATGCCCTGGAAACAAAGGCTTCTCTTTGGATTCTCCCAGCAGTTTAACCTTGGGGATTGTCTAGGCCCACTTTGAGCTCGCTGGGAGCTCGGAGAACAGATGAGCTCAGCCAGGATTGAAGCAATCAGGCTGCTTACAAAGAACCCGCGAGTCAAAGGGAAGAATGGACTGATTAAGAGATCACAGATGTGCGAGCGATGCAATAGAGAGATCCGAACCATGGAGGTGGAGAGACAGAGAAAGAAAGAGTGATATAGGAAACACATGGATCTGAATGCATTTGCTAGTGTAGTTGAGGAGCTCCATTCAGTACTGTTCAACACAACAGACAGACAGACAGACAGACAGAGCAGGCAGGCAGGCAGGCAGGCAGGCAGGCAGACAGGCAGACAGACAGACAGACAGACAGACAGGCAGGCAGGCAGGCAGACAGGCAGACAGGACAGACAGACAGACAGACAGACAGGCAGGCAGGCAGGCAGACAGGCAGACAGACAGACAGACAGAGACAGACAGACAGGCAGGCAGACATACAGGACATAGACAGACAGACAGACAGACAGACAGACAGACAGACAGACAGGCTGACAGACAGACAGACAGACAGACAGGCAGGCAGCAGACAGGCAGACAGACAGACAGAGACAGACAGACAGGCAGGCAGACATACAGGACATAGACAGACAGACAGACAGACAGACAGACAGACAGACAGACAGACAGACAGACATACATACAGACAGACAGCCAGAGAGACAGGCAGACAGAAAGAGAGAGACAGACCTGCAGGCCGACAGACAGTCAAACAGACAGACAGACAGGGCAGACAGCAGGCAGGCAGGCAGGCAGCAGGCAGGCAGGCAGGACAGACAAACGGACATGCTGTAGGGTGACTCTAGGTGATATTTCTGTTGCTGATATGCTTCCCCCTGGATAGATGTTCACATCACCTCCGTCTGTCTGCTGACACTCAATAGCAAACAGCAGGGGGCTGTGAGTACACACACACACACACACACACACACACACGAACACACACACACGCACACACGCGCGCACACACACACGCGCGCACACAACACATGTGCACGCACAAGCACACCACACACACACACACACACACACACACACACACGCGCACACACACACACCACACACACACACAAGCATGCACACACACACTTAGACTTGCATAAACGCACAGGAAGATGTGGACTCCCGGACACAACTTACATTGACCTGCCGGTCAATGGTAACGCTCCATATCAGTAGCTAGCTAGCTAGTTGGCTAGCTGGTAGCATTGATTCCGAACCCGGGTCGGGTCGTGGTCACCTGACGTGCCGCACAACCACCTGGGAACACTCCATTGGTAACTGCTTGGAAAAGGACAGGCATTTTCAAAAATGCTTGGTGCTTCTATCGCGCGCTAACTTCACCCGCCCCCTCGTTTGGTCTCCCAAGGCCGGGGTTGCTGTGGAGGGATATACTCACACACACATTTCTGTCATTATAGATTCATGTGGTGTCAGTTCTTCAGCACTCTGTAAAACGTGAAGATCCAAGTTGACATGGTGATATTGATTTCTTCTGAGAGGGATGTGTGTGTGAGAGGGATGTGTGTGTGTGAGGGGATGTGTGTGTGAGGGGATGTGTGTGTGAGGGATCCAGTGTGCTTATGGCATAAAATAAACAAATCAAACGTAGCCTTAGGGGAAAGTATTTAATTGAAGGGTTTTTCAACTGAGAACCGGTGCTAAAATCAATGACCTCTTGTTGAGCTGGAGTGATCTGTACACACACACACACACACACACACACACACACATAGACACACACACACACACACACACACACACACACACACACAGACACACACACACACACAGACACACACATACACACAAACACACAAACACACACACACACACAGGCACATATGCAAATACATGCACGCGCGCACACAGTAGCACACACAGTAACGAGGTGTGCAAAGGGTTGCTTAAGAAGGGTTCCTTAAGAAGGTGCTTTATCTGGAAACTCTGCCAATACCTGTTTTGGCAGAGGCTTTTTACACCTGCAATGGGGCAACACAGGTGCCTGTCAGGGCCGAAATAGCTCAGTTGGGAGAGCGTTAGACTGAAGATCTAAAGGTCCCTGGTTCGATCCCTGGTTTCGGCAGTCATGGGGCAGCTTGCTGTCCACCACAAATTTTCCTTTATCACGTAGACAAGTGCCGCTGGTCCGAGGAAAATAATGAAAGGGACCGTGTTTGGAGAATGCGGGCATCGATCCCGCTACCTCTCGCATGCTAAGCGAGCGCTCTACCATTTGAGCTAATTCCCCACATGATCCCACAGTCCTGAAAAGCCTTCGCTGACCGGGAATGGAACCGAGGCAGAGGCGTTGAAAGCACCCAATCCCACCACCGGAGATTGACGTGCCAGCCCCTGGCACATGCAGGCCGGTTAGCTCAGTTGGTTAGAGCGTGGTGCTAATAACGCCAAGGTCGCGGGTTCGATCCCGTACCGGCCACTAGCTGGCTTTTGATTGCCTGTGAATAGAACCTACTGGCTGTGAATCCAGGACCCAGTCGTCATCTGAATCTAAATGCTCTAACTGAATTAAGGAGCTTCTTAACTCCAACGTACTTCTTAACTCCCATGCAAAGGGTTGCTTAAGAAAGGTTCCTTAAGAAGGTGCTTTATCTGGAAACTCTGCCAATACCTGTTTTGGCAGAGGCTTTTTACGCCTGCAATGGGGCAACACAGGTGCCAGTCAGGGCCGAAATAGCTCAGTTGGGAGAGCGTTAGACTCTCATATCTGGCCACCATCAGAGGCCTTTGGTTACAATCAGGCATCCACTGAATGCTCATTAATATGCACTAAGCACGCACACACACACACACACACACACACATACACACACACACACACACACACACACACACACACACACACACACACACACACACACACACACACACCAAGCTAATTAAAGACAGCTGCCCCCTGTTTGTCATCAGGAAGCCTGTATCCCTAGTTTGACCCTCTGACTCCTAGTCTGACTCCTAGTCTGATTCCTAGTCTGACTCCTAGTCTGATTCCTAGTCTGATTCCTAGTCTGACTCCTAGTCTGATTCCTAGTCTGACTCCTAGTCTAACTCCTAGTCTGATTCCCAGTGTGACTCCTAGTCTGACTCCTAGTCTGACTCCTAGTCTGATTCCTAGTGTGACTCCTAGTCTAACTTCTAGTCTGACTCCTAGTCTGATTCCTAGTCTGACTCCTAGTCTAACTTCTAGTCTGACTCCTAGTGTGACTCCCAGTCTGATTCCCAGTCTGATTCCTAGTCTGATTCCTAGTCTGATTCCTAGTCTGACTCCTAGTCTGATTCCTAGTCTGACTCCAGTTTGATTCCTAATGTGACTCCCAGACTGACTCCTAGTCTGACTCCTAGTCTGATTCCTAGTCTGACTCCTAGTCTGACTCCCAGACTGTTCCAGACTGACTCCTAGTCTGACTCAGTGTGTGTTTCTTTTATACGTTTAATCCTGAGATGTAAAGTTGTGAGACAACAGGATATACAGGGGAGCTCTAAGATTGAGATGTTGTTCCAGGTCTGGCTGTTAGCTGAGGATCTGAACCAGAGCTAGTGATCTGGACAGGGATCTGAACCAGACTAGTGATCTGGACAGGGATCTGAACCAGACTAGTGATCTGGACAGGGATCTGAACCAGACTAGTGATCTGAACCAGACTAGTGATCTGAACCAGACTAGTGATCTGGACCAGACTAGTGATCTGGACAGGGAACTGAACCAGACTATAGCTAGTGATCTGGACAGGGATCTGAACCAGACTATAGCTGGTGATCTGACAGGGATCTGAACCAGACTAGTGATCTGGACAGGGATCTGAACCAGAACTATAGCTAGTGATCTGGACAGGGATATGAACCAAGCCTAGTGATCTGAACAGGGATCTGAACCAGCCTAGTGATCTGAACAGGGATCTGAACCAGACTAGTGATCTGGACAGGGATCTGAACCAGACTAAAGCTAGTGATCTGAACCAGACTATAGGACAGGGATCTGAACCAGACTAAAGCTAGTGATCTGAACCAGACTATAGCTAGTGATCTGGACAGGGATCTGACCAGACTATAGCTGGGGATCTGAACCGAACTACCACCGGTCTGCCAGTGGAGGACTGTGAAGGGCTTTGAGCGTCAACCTTGTGGGATGGGAGCAGATCAAAGGCCTGTCAGAGGCTTGAATATGAACACACACACACACACACACACACACACACACACACACACACACACACACACACACACACACCTCATTCCGCCACAGTCTCTTCATCATCAGTCCTCCAGCTTCTGCCAGGCTGGCGGGATGGAGCTCTGCCTAGTGTGTTTACCTAAGATAATCAGCCACACACTTGTGTGTGGTGTGTGTGTGTGTGTGTGTGTGTTGCGCGTGCGTGTCTGCATGTACACCTTTGTGTGCAGTGTTTGTATGCGTCTGCTTTTTTCTGTTCAATCACTTCAGATACTTACACACACACACACACACACACACACACACACACACACACACACACACACACACACACACACACACACACACACACACACATGCATGCACTGAGCTGCCAGGCTGGTCAGTTGTGTGAACCTAAACACCTCCAGACTGATCTTTGTTCAAGCAGCGGGACAGAGGCAGCAGGGGACGCCTTTTCCCCAGAACGTTATCACATGAAAAAGAGGGAGAGAGGAGAGATACAAAGAGTGGATGGACAGAGAGGAGAGAGGAAAACAAGCAGTGGCTGGTGGTAGAGAGAGGGGGTGGGTGGTGGGGAGGGAGAGAGAGAGAGAGAGAGAGAGAGAGAGAGAGAGAGAGAGAGAGGGGAGGGGGGGTTGAAGAAGAAAGAGTGTGAAGAGTCTCCACAGAACGAGAACAGACTGTAGATGGACAGGTAGAGAGATAGAGGGAGAGAGAGTGACATGTAGAGAGAGGGAGAGGGAGGGAGAGAGAGTGACATGTAGAGAGAGACAGAGGGAGGGAGAGAGAGTGACATGTAGAGAGACGGAGAGGGAGGGAGAGAGAGTGACATGTAGAGAGAGGGAGGGAGAGAGGGAGAGAGGGTGACATGTAGAGAGAGACAGAGGGAGGGAGAGAGGGTGACATGTAGAGAGACGGAGAGGGAGGGAGAGAGAGTGACATGTAGAGAGAGACAGAGGGAGGGAGAGAGAGAGAGTGACAGGTAGAGAGACAGAGGGAAGGGGGGAGAGGAGAGAGGAGGGAGGGGAGAGAGGGACAGGTAGAGAGAGAGATGGAGAAGGGGAGAGAGGGACCGGTGAAGAAAGAGCGAGGGGAGGAGGGGGGACCCATAGAGAGATAGAGGGAGGGGAGAGGGGGACAGGTGGAGAGAGAGAGTGGTAGAGGGAGGGGGGAAGAGGGAGAGGTGGAGAGAGATGGAGGGAAGCTAAACTTCATTATTATCACTCACATCCACTCAGGTCCTTTGCCGCCATTTTAAAACAACTGACCTGACCCATCACTACAGCGGTCCACAATTAAACAAAGGAGAGAGGGGAGGAGATAGAGAGAGAGATGGAGAGAGAAGAAGGAGAGAAAGGGAGGAATAAGGAGAGAGAGAGAGAAGCAGGAGAGAGAGCAAGCAGACACACCAGGGACATTTAGAGCCACCTTCCTTGTGCAGGCCTCTGTTTTCTGTGTTTCTAGGGAGGACAGTGAGAGAATGCTAACCAGCTATTAGCACTGCCATTCATATACAGAGAAAATGCTAGCCAGCTATTAGCACTGCCATTCATACACAGAGAGAATGCTAGCCAGTTCTTAGCACTACCATTCATACACACACACACACACAGAGAATGCTAGCCAGCTATTAGCAATGCCATTTGTCCAAGGTGGACTATCCAAAGGTGGTTCCGACAACGCCAGCTAAATACTTTCTGGGAGTATTAGCACTCCACTATTACCAGGCTTTATAGTTCTTTATCTCAGGTTGAACAGAGTATGCAGATTCTGAAACAGTTGCAAAGTATGAACAGAGTTAAGTTTTATTCTATTTTACAATACTGTAGGACTGTGCACAAGGAGGTTTTCACCGCCCAGGGTGACTTGGATCGATAGTCTTAGGGGATTTCTCCCGACGTTCCTCCTGGACCGGGAGAGCTGGTTGGTGGAGCTCCACCCTGCCACGTATACTGCGGATTGGAAACAAGTGTCAGTTCTCACACACGAAAAAAGGGGACCACTGAGTCCTTTAACACTAGGGGGTGTCCACGGCAAACCAACACTACAAAAACTATCACAGCAACTACGGCAATCCAATTGAGAGGGCAGGGTCTTCCAGGAGTGTTCGGTTAATCCACAAAATTATCCAATATCCACTTGGTAAACAGATAGCCGGGCCAGCCAGGCGGCAATTAAAAGTCAAAGATTTATGTCAATGGCTGGCTGTATGGTACACTTATTCGCTAGCAAAATATAAAATAATAGGCCCAGTCAATGTCCATGTAGGCTATTACTAAAATGCCAGGCTGTTTCTAAATGTCTCTTATAAAATACTAAAATAGCAAGGCGGTTCTAATGTCCATACGAATAATTAAACAGGTCAGAGCACAGTAGCCTACTTAACTTCGGAGAGGATGTCGGGGGACACCGGACACTCCACTGTAGTATGACGCGCTCCCCAGCACAGGTTGGTTCAGGATCGGGGCGTAGTCAGGCCGGCCGCTGATCGGGTAGGCTATCCAGCGAGCAGCACTCTCTCGCTCCGGTTCCCTGACGGCTCACGTCTGCAAGCAACTCCCTCTGGTCCACCGCTCTCACAGGTCCCGCTGATCGCCGCAGTCCTCCTCGGCTCGGCGCTGTAGCTGGTGACTAGGTAACGTTAGCTGACA
Organism: Borostomias antarcticus; assembly: GCF_949987555.1. Classification (NCBI taxonomy): domain Eukaryota; kingdom Metazoa; phylum Chordata; class Actinopteri; order Stomiiformes; family Stomiidae; genus Borostomias; species Borostomias antarcticus. The sequence goes on from NC_140249.1 coordinate 1,348,711, forward strand.
GTCAATTCACGTGCGCGTTCTCTTTCGCCGCCGTAGCACCGGGATAGTCCTCCAGGCAAGCACACGCTCCGATTTCCGTCCCCCACACAACCCCCGTTCTGCCGGGCAGTGTGCTCTTTATAGCAGGCTGTGAGACACAGGTGTTCCCGGTTCAGTCCTGATTGTCCTCTCACTCACCGACGATGGTTGCCGCCCCTTTGCCCAGCTCTAATCATCAGGGTTGGGAGTAAACAAACGGTCACAGCACAGCGAAAAACACATACAGGTAGTACAAAAATGGACCTCGTCACATCTCCCCATTGTGAAATGTTGGCAGTCTCTGCCATTCAGAGTCTATAGCGGGTGGTGGGATGCCTATATTTGGCCGGGTTGAGCGCCTTGGCTCAGCGGCTGCGTCAGGGTTGTAGTCATTGGCGGGTACATGTCGGACAGGGACAGGGACTGCGCGCCTTGGCTCGGCGGCCGCGTCAGGGTTGGCGTCAGGCGCGGGTACATGTCGGACAGGGACGGGGATATATAAGAGCGTAGGGCTCGCAGGTCTCACAGGGTTCTCTGGCAGAGTCACTGGTGGCCTCTGCGAGGGGGGAACCGTGCACAGTTTCAGGGCATTCGGTGGAGGACTTTCTCCCTCCCACCCCTCTCCGGCTGTACTTTGTACACTACGCCCGTGTTTCCCTTGACTTCGACGACACGATAGAGCTCGGGGTCCCATACCCCATGTAGCTTTCCCAACCCTCGTCGGCCCCGGTCACGCACCCACACCCGTTCCCCAGCTAACAATGGAGTCGCGTTGGCTCTTTGGTCGTAGCGGCTCTTACTCCGCTCGGCCGCCTTGTCCATCCTACCACGTGCTAGCTCATACGCATATGTCAGCTTCCTGTGATGGTCTCCGACCCAGTCAGTCAGTCCCTTGCTTGGCTGTTCCCGTTCTACCCCTAGCACAACATCTACTGGGAGCCTGAGGTGTCGGCCCTGCAGCAGATAGGATGGCGCGAAGCCGGTGGCACTGTGTACGGTGTTATTGTAGGCCTGTAGGAGTTCGATAAATACTCTGGCCAGCGGCTCTGTTTCTCGGCCCCCATGGTACGGAGCATGTTAAGAGTGTTTGGTTCATGCGTTCGACACGCCCATTCCCGGCAGGGTGGTAAGGTGTTGTCCTGCTCTTAGTGACTCCATACATCTCGCATAGCTGCTGCATCAAGTCAGACTCGAAATTGGGGCCCTGGTCTGAATGAAAACGGACGGGGCACCCAAAGTGCCGCACGATCTCAGAATAGATTGCTCGTACAGTGGTCCTGGCTGTCTGATCGCGGGTAGCTACGGCCCATGTGTAACGCGTAAACATATCAGTCCATCACTAGTATGTTTTGATAGTAGTCGTTTGGTCGACCGAGTGTTAGAAAGTCAAGAGCGACTACCTCAAGGGGGAAGGTAACGGTTACTGGGTTCAAGGGGGCTCGTGGTTCTACCTTGTCACGTTGCAAACTGCATGTAACACACTCTGCTTGGAATTGGCGCACCTGTGTCTCCATGCCTACCCAGAAGAACCCAGAAGAACCGGCGCCTCAGCGTCAGCAGCGTCCTTCCCGCTCCAGCATGTGCCGCAGACTTGTGGTGTTGTTCCCATACCATCTGACGCCGGGGGCCTGGACACACAACCTGAAACAATTGCTCTGAGGTGTTAGGGTCAGTGAATCGGCGACACAAAACCCCATCCCGTAGGCTGAGCCGCCTGAATTGTTTCAACAACCTTGCTGTCCCAGTGGTGTGTATCTCCTGTTGTCGGCCCGTAGGGCAATGCCCTTGTTCCACATACCTTCTCACAGTGCGGATCTCAGGGTCAGCTACTTGTTCCTGTTCCCAGTCGATGCGGCCTTCTGGGGCGCCATCCTGGTGGGTCACCACAGCTGATGCGGTTACGTCTCTAGGACTGAGTTGCTGTGGGGGGTGTTTAGGTGTGGGGAATCGCGACAAAGCATCCGCATTCACATTTTCTCTGCCAGCACGATATTTCACCTCAAAGTCAAAGGATGCCAGTTGGGCTGCCCAGCGTTGTTCCACTGCACCCAGTTTCGCCGTCTGCAAATGGGCCACAGGATTATTATCGGTGTAAACAACAAACTTGGCACCAGTCAAATAATCTTTGAACTTTTCGGTAACTGCCCACTTTAGTGCGAGGAGTTCAAGCTTGAAGGAGCTATAGTTGGCGTCATTCTGCTCTGTAGGATGCAAACTGCGGCTCGCATAGGCAACCACCCTCTCTTTACCCCCCTGCACTTGGGCGAGTACTGCTCCCAGCCCATGGTGACTGGCGTCTGTGTAGAGGGTAAATGGCTGTGAGAAGTCTGCGTAAGCTAGGATAGGGGCCTCTGTTAGCACTTTCTTTAGAGCATCAAATGCTGTTTGAGCTTCTACTGACCAGGATATGCGATGAGAACCCAGACGCTTGTCATTCGGCACTCCTACCAGGAGTGAGTTTAGGGGGCGTGCAATTTTTGCAAACCCAGGGACGAAACGTCTGTAATATCCGGCCAGGCCGAGGAAGGCCTTGAGTTCCTTAGCAGTGGTAGGGGCTGGCCAATCGACAACAGCAGCTATCTTCTCGGGGTCCGGTTTCACGCCTTCACGGTCGACTACATGCCCCAGGAATTTAACCTGCCGATGGAAGAGTTTGCATTTGTCAGGGCGTAGCTTCAAGCCATGTTTCGAGAGACGCTCAAACACCTCCTCTAAGTGCTTTAAGTGCGTAGCAAAATCGGAGGAGTACACAATAATGTCATCTAAATAGACTAGGAGGGAGTCAGTAATTTGGCCATTTAAGCATTGTTGCATAAGGCGTTGGAAAGTGGCTGGCGCGTTGCAGAGGCCAAATGGCATGCGTTGAAACTCGTACAGACCTACAGGGGTGGTAAAAGCAGTTTTTTCACGGTCCTGCGGGTCTACCTCCACTTGCCAGTATCCGCTGGCCAGGTCCAACGTGGAGAACCATTCTGCGCGGGTCATGGAGGTCAGGGTCTCCTCGATCCTGGGAAGTGGGAAAGCATCTTTGTGTGTAACAGAGTTCAACTTTCTGTAGTCTACACAGAATCTCCAGCTGCCATCTTTCTTCTTTACCATGACTATGGGTGCTGCCCATGGGCTGGAGCTTTCAGTAATGACACCATTTTGCAACATACCTTCCAACAGGGTTCTCATATCCTGGTACAGCAAGGGGGGTAATGGTCGGAAGCGTTCCCGTATGGGCGGTGCCTCGCCTGTAGGGATAGAGTGTTTTACCACATCTGTCCTTCCGAAATCTTCCTCGTGGGCCGCGAAAGCCTTCTCCCATTTGTGCAGCAGGGCAGCCAGTTGTCTCTGCTCATCTTGGGTGAGGTCCGGCCGCTCGGCCAGCTTAAGGACCTGGAATGCTTGATCAGGCTCCTCCCCCATGCATACATCCACTACACTGACCTTGACTGTACCTTCCTCCTCCTGTTCTAGGCAGACATCCTGCACACCATAAACATCCAGGCTATCGACCTGAGTCACTTGACCGAGCTTCTGGTAGCGGTCCAAGGAGACAGGGAAGTCGTGTAGGTTGCGGATCCGGACGGGGACCCGTCCATTCTTGACCACAGCTACAGACCGGGCCACGGAAATGGCGCCTGGCTCAGGGAGTGCTTCTACCAGACCATGATAGTCCCGCCTGCCAGCTGCAGCCCGTCCCCAGACAACCACCTCACTCCGGGCTGGGATAGTCACTCCGTGGCGGTGCGCTGCCCAGACGTAGCCATGGTGTCCATCATCTGTCGTCACTCCAGTCCTACGACACGTCGCAAATGCTGCGTTCCAGGCACTTTGGGACTTGGGGTTTTTACAGAACAACCGGGCTGGCCCTTCCGAATTACGGAACACAGCGTCCCAGCAAGGCTGTATGATGTTCATACCAATAATGAGGGGGTCTGATGCTGATCTGTCCTCTACTACAAAAACCCCTCGCGGACCGATCTGATGGCCCTCGATGTCAAAATCTAGCTGTACATATCCTAGATAGGGGATATGGAGGTTGTTGGCCGCTTTTATTCTGACCATAGCAGGGGGTTCTCTAACTTCGCTTTCTGGGAAGTGTTGGCTCAAAAGGCTATGACTGATGATTGATATTTGGGAACCTGTGTCTAAGAGCCCTTTCAACTTGACTACACCCACTCCCACCTCAACCTGGGGGCACTGCCCAACTAACATAACCGATGGCCCTTGTACCTCCTCCTCTTGTCCTAGCCCCACCGCCCGAGCCTCAGAAGTGGGGGATGCTAGTTTAAATGTGAGGGGGTGTGACTGTCTCCACAGAAGCGGGCCATGTGACCTACTTGGTCACAACGCCTACAGATCGGCCTACCATCTGGTGCCCATTTATTAGATGATGCAGGGACTTCCTGGCGGCGCATAGGCGCGCGGCGCGAAGTGGCGTGGTTAGTCTGCTGAGGTGGGCCTCTTGGCCGGAGCTCTTCTAGGAGGTCACGTGTCCAATCTTTCAGCTGATCCTTTAACTCTGCAAGGATCTCCTGCTTGATTTCTGCTTTCCAGTCGGTTTTCTGTGGGTGAGAGCGCACGTTATTTGTTCCCCCCATGGTTGTACAAGATAGCTCTGGCCACTTACGTCCATGTCCATCCTCGTCCAGGAGGAACGCTTCTCGTTGGAGATCATTGAAGGTTCCGTCAGGGTTCTGGCGTGCATGTCTCCTCATGGCCTGCGCCAGAGGTCCCTCCTCCAGCCCAAGCATGAACTGCTCTTTCATGTGTACGTCAGTGGGTGCTGCGTCTTCATCAAGCCGTTGTAACCGGCTGCGGAGTTCTCTCAACCTGAGGGCATAAGACTTAACAGGTTCATCTGGTCTTTGACGGCACCCATAGAATTGTACTCTGAGCAATGGACCTGAAGACTTTTCAGCATAAATGGCATCTAGAGCAGTAAAAATCTTTGCTGCAGTGTTACGCTCATCTGCAGTTAGGATGTTAATCTGTCTTTTGGCCTCTCCAGTCAGTGCTCCCATAATCATACTAACTTTCTGAGTCTCTGTTTGTCCCTCGATTCCAACCAGCCCTTTTAGCTGCTCTTTCCAATCTTCGTATTTCCATACCTCTGAATTTTTCCAATCTGTTTGGTCTATTCCTCCGAATTTTGGCACCCATGGTGCACCTGGGAATACAGGCATCATCATCATGTTCAGAATTCACAATGTTACAAATCTGTACTCTGTTCAAAGCCTGAGTCCTGCCAACAACTGCCAAAAAAGGATGTCCCAAGGTGGACTATCCAAAGGATCCTGCCGACAACGCCAAAAAAGGATGTCCCAAGGTGGACTATCCAAAGGTGGTTCCGACAACGCCAGCTAAATACTTTCTGGGAGTATTAGCACTCCACTATTACCAGGCTTTATAGTTCTTTATCTCAGGGTTGAACAGAGTATGCAGATTCTGAAACAGTTGCAAAGTATGAACAGAGTTAAGTTTTATTCTTATTTTACAATACTGTAGGACTGTGCACAAGGAGGTTTTCACCGCCCAGGGTGACTTGGATCGATAGTCTTAGGGGATTTCTCCCGACGGCCTCCTGGACCGGGAGAGCTGGTTGGTGGAGCTCCACCCTGCCACGTATACTGCGGATTGGAAACAAGTGTCAGTTCTCACACGAAAAAAGGGGACCACTGAGTCCTTTAACCACTAGGGGGTGTCCACGGCAAACCAACACTACAAAACTATCACAGCAACTACGGCAATCCAATTGAGAGGGCAGGGTCTTCCAGGAGTGTTCGGTTAATCCACAAAATTATCCAATATCCACTTGGTAAACAGATAGCCGGGCCAGCCAGGCGGCAATTAAAAAGTCAAAGATTTAAGTCAATGGCTGGCTGTATGGTACACTTATTCGCACAAAATATAAAATAATAGGCCCAGTCAATGTCCATGTAGGCTATTACTAAAATGCCAGGGCTGTTTCTAAATGTCTCTTATAAAATACTAAAATAGCAAGGCGGTTCTTAATGTCCATACGAATAATTAAACAGGTCAGAGCACAGTAGCCTACTTAACTTCGGAGAGGATGTCGGGACACCGACACTCCACTGTAGTATGACGCGCTCCCCAGCACAGGTTGGTTCAGGATCGGGGCGTAGTCAGGCCGGCCGCTGATCGGGGTAGGCTATCCAGCGAGCAGCACTCTCTCGCTCCGGTTCCCTGACGGCTCACGTCTGCAGCAACTCCCTCTGGTCCACCGCTCTCACAGGTCCCGCTGATCGCCGCAGTCCTCCTCGGCTCCGGCGCTGTAGCTGGTGACTAGGTAACGTTAGCTGACAGTCAATTCACGTGCGCGTTTCTCTTTCGCCGCCGTAGCACCGGGATAGTCCTCCAGGCAAGCACACGCTCCGATTTCCGTCCCCCACACAACCCCCGTTCTGCCGGGGCAGTGTGCTCTTTATAGCAGGCTGTGAGACACAGGTGTTCCCGGTTCAGTCCTGATTGTCCTCTCACTCACCGACGATGGTTGCCGCCCCCTTTGCCCAGCTCTAATCATCAGGGTTGGGAGTAAACAAACGGTCACAGCACAGCGAAAAACACATACAGGTAGTACAAAAATGGACCTCGTCACACATTCATAGATAGAGACTGTTAGCCAGCTATTAGCACTGCTATTCATACACAGAGAGAATGCTAGCCAGTTCTTAGCACTACCATTCATACACACACACACAGAGAGAATGCTGGCCAGCTATT
>NC_140249.1:1355660-1368160 GCF_949987555.1 Borostomias antarcticus
GAGAGGGAGGGAGGGAGGGGAGGGGAGAGAGAGAGGGAGGGAGGGAGGAGTGGGGAGGGGAGAGAGAGAGGGAGGGAGGGAGGGGAGAGAGAGAGGGAGGGAGCGAGGGAGAGAGGGAGGGAGGGAGGGGAGGGGAGAGAGAGAGGGAGGGAGGGAGGAGTGGGGAGGGGAGAGAGAGAGGGAGGGAGGGAGGGGAGAGAGAGAGGGAGGGAGGGAGGGAGGGAGAGAGGGAGGGAGGGAGGAGGGGGGAGGGGAGAGAGAGGGAGGGAGGGAGGAGTGGGGAGGGGAGAGAGAGGGAGGGAGGGAGGGGAGAGAGAGAGGGAGGGAGGGAGGGAGAGAGGGAGGGAGGGAGGGGAGAGAGAGAGGGAGGGAGGGAGGGAGGGAGGGAGGGAGGAGTGGGGAGGGGAGGGGAGAGAGAGAGGGAGAGAGGGAGGGAGCGAGGGGAGAGAGAGAGGGAGGGAGGGAGAGAGGGAGGGAGGAAGAGAGGACTGGGGAGGGGAGAGAGAGAGGGAGGGAGGGAGGGGAGGTCTAGCTCAGTAAGGGCCTCACCCAGGAGCCGGTCGATCGGGGACTCTCGGCCAGCCTCGTAGTCGCTGTCTCCGGCCTCGCTGTCCCCGCGTCCGCTGTCCTTCAGGCTGAACTTGTCCATGTCGTTCAGGGCGTACCTGGGGGGAGGGAGAACACGGGTTTGAACCCCCTGCCCGCGCTCACCAATATCCCTGGCGGATCGTATCCCGCAAAACATCACGGAACGGTGCGATGTGCACGCGCTCAGATCGGAAGCAGGAAGCGTTGTAGGGGAGGGTCTTAGCCGACTATTATCTCGTTATGAACGCGTCTGCGTGACGCCACCGAGCTGAACGCACGGTATGGCAGCCAAGGACCCTCCTCCCACAGCTCATCCACCGCACGGCGCTCGTCAGCTGTTGAATGTCAACAGCTGTTCTAATTTGATGTTGTAACAGCCACCGTCTTATCAAACGAATAAATCGAACGATGTTTTGAAGCAACTTAGAGCGTCACTAAGGAGAGGATGTGGTATACTTGTACATCATCATCATCATCATCATCATCATCATCACCATCATCTTCATCATGCGTTAACTCAGTCTAGGGTGTGTGTCGACGGCGACGGCGGTTTACCTGTAGCTCCTGGTGTATTTGTTGCCACGGAAACTGGGTCTTGGCTGGTACTGGCCCTGATGGAGCAGGGACAAGAGCTGTGACACTTGCTACAATCCAAAAAGAAAAGAAGAAGAAAGGAAAGGACAAAAAAAGAGAAAATAAAGGAAAAAATGAGGAGGGGGGATGAGTATTGATGACATGGGGGTGGGGGGAGACGGGCGGGGGGGGGGGGGGGACATGGGTGAACGCTGACGTGACATGACGAGATCTCGGTGATCAACATAAATGTTGAAACGGGACGCGGGGCTGAATGTGAACATGGTACCAGGGGACAAACCCAGAGCACATAGTGAATACAGGAACAACCAATCACCATCTACATCCTGAGTACAGGAACAACCAATCACCATCTACATCCTCCACCACAGAGCTGAGTACAGGAACAAACAATCACCTTCTACATCCTGAGTACTGGAACAACCAATCACCATCTACATCCTGAGTACAGGAACAACGAATCACCATCTACATCCTGAGTACTGGAACAGCCAATCACCATCTACATCCTCCACCACAGAACGCCTCTCTAATTAGTACCTCTACCATTCTTCATGGGAGGGATCTAGACATCGATTATAGATGAAGGTTTTATTCTTTTTTGAAAGGCCCTGGAGAGGTTCAGACTAATATTAGCGGTGAGCGTGTTTAAAGATGCATGTTCTACCAGTGAAACGGACCGTTAAAGAATTCATTCAACATTCGTATAACATATCAGGCCCTAACAGCCATTCTACCTCTCTAACATCCCTCTCTCTCTCTCTCTCTCTCTCTCTCTCTCTCTCTCTCTCTCTCTCTCTCTCTCTCACCTCGACGGGGGGCGTGGCGTGTGCCAGCTCCAGGGCGAAATTCTCCGGCACGTGATTGGAGGAGATGGTCACCAGGCTGTTGAGCGACTGTCGGCTATGATGGCTCTGCCGGCTGCCCATGGCACCCCGATCCGGCGGCGGCGAGGCGGATGGCGAGCGCGGGTGGGCGCGCGCCGGCAGCGTGCCGTTGACGGTGGGCACCAGGGTGATGTCGCCCTTGTGGATCTGGCGCGCCGGCTTCCTGGGGTGGTTCTGGTACGTGCTCTCCGCCACGCGGCAGTTGTAGGAGCGCCGAGGGTCCTTCTTCTCGCCGCCGCAGCGAGCCGTGGCGAACATCACCATGACGACCAGCAGCAGGGCGCAGACGGCGCCCAGGGAGATGATGATGATGAGGGAGAGGTCGAGCGGCGGCTGACCCGGCCCGGCGGGGGGCGGAGGGGGCGGGGCGTCCGCCGTCTCCTGCAGCGAGATGCGCAGCAGGGCGGCCGTGGTCAGCCGGGCGGCGCCGCGGTCGCTCACCTCCACCCGCACCTCCAGCACGCCGCGGCCGGCGGACGCCAGGCTGCCGTTGGTCCTCAGCTCGCAGCGCCGCGCGTCCATGGCGAACAACCCGTCCTCGTTGCCGCCGACGATGGCGCAGCTCAGCTCGCCGTTGGCGCCCGAGTCGCGGTCCGTGGCCTTGACGGCCGCCACCAGCTGGCCGGCGGCGGCATGGCGCCAGGCGCGCACCTCGGCCGTGTGGTTACGCAGGGCCGGCGCGTGGATGACGGGCGCGTTGTCGTTGTCGTCCAGCACGGTGAGCAGTACCGTGGCGTTGGAGGAGAGCGAGGGGCTGCCGCCGTCGCGCGCCTGCACGGTGAACGCCACGCGGCTGACGTCCTCGTGGTCGAAGCTGCGCAGGGCGTAGACGGCGCCGCTAAACTGGTCCACCGTGACGTAGGTGGACACCGGGCTCCCCTGGACCAACGCCTCCACCACCGTGTAGGTCACCTGGCCGTTGGTGCCCAGGTCGGGGTCCGACGCCACCACGGTCATCAGGTAGGCGCCGGGGGAGTTGTTCTCGGACTTGAACACCTCGTAGCGGCCCTTCTCGAAGCGGGGCGGGTTGTCGTTCTCGTCCAGCACCTGGACGGTGAAGTGCTTGATGGTGGACAGGCTGGGCGAGCCGCGGTCTTCGGCGATGACGGTCAGGCTGTACTCGGACCTCTTCTCGCGGTCCAGCGACACGTTGGTCACGATCATGTAGTTCTTCTCGTAGGTCTTCTGCAGCCGGAAGTGTCCGTGGCCGTGCAGGCGGCACACCACGTCGCCGTTCGGCCCCGCGTCGATGTCGTCCACGCGCACCAGCGCTATGAAGGTGTCCACCGGCGCCCCCTCCGAGATGTAGGCCACATCCTCTTTGCCGGGGGTCATCAGGTTGATGTTGATCTCCGGCTTGTTGTCGTTCACGTCCACCACTTTGATGACGATTTTACAAAGTCCCGGGATGGAATTGGGACCCAGGTCCTGCGCTTGCACGTCCAGCTCATAAGACGAGGTGCTTTCATAGTCCACTTTTTTAATGAGAGTGATGTGACCGTTTTCTGGGTTTATTTTAAACGTTTCCAGTATTTTAGGAGAGACGTGGCTGCTGAAGGAATATACTATTTTACCGTTAGTGCCTTCATCCGGATCTGTTGCGTTCAAATCAATGATCAGAGTCCCGAGTGGCGAGTTCTCCAGAAGCTCAATCACGTAGGCCTGCTCATCAAAAGCTGGGCTGTTGTCGTTGGAGTCGGAGATGGTGATCTTGAGCAGAGTGGAGCCAGACTTGGCGGGGACACCGTTATCCGAGGCAGTGAGCTGGAGCTGGTAGCTGGTCTGCAACTCCCGGTCCAGTTCCCTGGTGACCACCAGCTCTGCGTATTTGGCACCGTCGGTTCTGGTTCTCACCTCGATCTTGAAAAAGTTATTGGGGGTCAGGGAGTACGTGTGCAGGGAGTTGTCCCCGACGTCTGGGTCAGTGGCGCTGTCCAGCGGGATGCGCGTACCCACGGACGCGCTCTCGGATATCTCCATCGGGATGATGGCACGGGAGAACTGGGGCGAGTTGTCGTTAATGTCCAAGACCTCCACTTCGACGTGGAAAAGCTGGAGATAATCGGTGGGCAACGTAATAACGTCGAATTCGATTGAGCAGTTGAGATTTTTCTCACAAAGCTTCTCTCGGTCAATCTTGGTCCCAATGGCGATCTCACCGTCCTCCTCACGCACGGACAGAAACGGTGTACTCCCCCGTTGCATAGCACGGAACCGAAAAGAGAATGAACCCGGTAATTTAGACAGAACACCCGCTACGTCCTCCCTTAGCCGTGCAATAACTGTGCCCACTTTCTGCTCCTCGTAAACTTTGTATTTCAAAGTCTTACCAGAAGCATTGTGCATGACGGCAACCAAAAACATTAGTTGAAATAGAGCGGTGGGAAATATATTCCTTTTGGATGTGTCCATTTTTGCCCCCATCTTCAGCACCCAGGCTGGTGCTGCTCTTTCGATGAACAGGGTTTGGAGAAACAAAATGCCTTCTTAAAAGTCTGTCATGTTAAATCCCTCCAATAAGTCACCGTCTGCGAGAAGTCGCGCAATGAAAATGTCCAAACGGGAGACGGTTCTCTTCTGGCTTCCAAAATATTACATTTAAACTCGAATGCAGTTTTGTTGAAGACGGATCTGTTGCATATATCCACAAACGTCGTCCGTGTGTGTGTGTGTGTGTGTGTGTGAGTGTGTTTGTGTGTGCGCGTGGAAATCTGAAGGAGAAAAGGCGCAGCTCCGCTCCTGTTGCTGTGCGCTCTCCTCTGACGCGCGCTCCTGCCGTCTGGGTCTCCTCCGCAGACGGACTGCCCCTCATTCCCTACCCCTCCTCTCTCCTGCACCCACCCCCCACTCTCCCTAAATCAAGTGGCTGCCCCCTTCTCTTCTCGCAGCCTCCACGGTGTCCACTCACCGCACAGAGGGTTCATTGATGCCAGAAGCCAGGCGGACCGACCCCGTCTCCTACGGAAGACGTCATTTTAAAGTGTGCCACAACAATGGGCATAGGAGGAATTATTCAAGGCCCCAACTTTAAACATGTCCAAAAGATTGACCCCGGGCAGACGCGGCAGACGTACATTGTTGATGCAATTCACAACGTGTGCCATTGTCACTTTGAATGCGCGGACAGTTTGAGGTGGATATTAGTCTATTATAAAATAGCAAGGAAGATATCACACTATTTTGGCATGCCCCTTGAATTGATGCTACCCAAATAATTGCATATTGCAGCAAACAGTCACAACTCAACGCACGGTTTTGAAACTTGCATTCACGTGTTAATGATGCATGTTTCACTATAGGTAAAAAAAAAAAAAAAAAGTCAACTTGTTTTAGTTGACAACCCTAGTCTACTTGGCTTGCATGTGGAGACGCAACATGCTGTAGCCTATTATCAAAGTCAGGTGATTGGTGTATGTAGGCCTAATTTTCTTCCCTCAAACCATCATCATTTGTGTAGAGGCACAGTGCTGTTTATCAGTGCCGTTTTACCTTTCCAAAACTACCAATCTTACTACACTGAGTAGGGCAGTGGAACTCACTATTGTGTCCCAACACGGTCCCCACGCGTGGCGAATCTCTGAAAGGACTCCCTCTGAATCACGCGGGGGAACACTCCTTCCCCCCCCCCCCCCCCCCCGTGCATAATACTGTTTTACAACCCCAGCTCTGATCCGGCCGAATGAGCATCCTCAAACCCGCGCCCAGAGACCAAACAAGAGCATGAGGATCTTTGGGAAGGCACGGGACCATCTGGCGCGAGGTTCAGACCAACCCAAACCTGTAATTACATCATGCGAGCCCCCCGATAGGATCACCAAGAGAAAATTAGCCCCCTTTCAGTAGAGGGATTCAGATAATCATCTAATACCGTTTCCCCTCGGCTAGCCTTGATAAATCTCTCCAAACACTGTTTTCTAGGCTCAACTGGCTGGCCATTGCCCATTCATTGTAACTGGATTCAAGTCGTGGACATATTAATTCCAACTAAGCTGCATTTGATGTAGCCAAGATTAATCTCGATCATATCTCTGCTGACATTTTGGTTTTTAACTAGACTATGAAATAGAACATTGTTATACTGACTTTCCCATGCATTTGAATTCCTGGAGTGACTCGTGGGAAAACCCTTCTGCAGTGGAGCTGCCCCCCCCCCCTGCCACCCCCCCTGCCATCTGGCCCGTGGACATCGATTCCAGAATTGCTAATCTATCCTATAGCCACTTCCAAAATTGCTCAGCATTTATCTTAGCCTATAGAAGTTATGGACAGTTATACTAGCCTACATATGCAAGGTATGCCTTTGTGTATGAGTGTGCGTTTTATAAAACAATCACAATCTATGTCTTTATTTGTATATGCGACCAGTAATTACGCACGCTCTGCGCGCGAACATAACCGGGACACTTGATGCCAAATGATTCTTGGATGGCGATGAGGAGGCGATAGCAGCCTTGTCTGGGTGTCCTCTCACGAGGGCAGACATGCCCCTCTGAATGGCAGGAGGGCTGGGTGAAGAGGCCCGGACAACATTTAACCATGTTAGCCACGGACCGGCGCGTCTCTGTCTGGCCGCCGTCTCTCCAAAAACCCCGGGCGAGGTCGCCTCGCCTAATATCATTACGGAGGTAGGGAATGCGGGTTAATCACATTCTCTCCACAAAAAAGTTCAACACAGCCTTAATTCAAACAAGGAAATGACATCAAGGGACCGTATGTTTGCAGACAGCACAGACCCAATGCATTTAGATACGCTCGGCTGCAACACATGACTGCAACTTTCTCTTTCTAAACCGACTCTATTATGCAGCTGAATGTAGAGAGTTTAACTAGCAGGTGCAGCGACTAAACATGTAACCCAATGCTTCAGTTGGAAAGAAGAAACGGTGCGAAATGACATTATAAGCAGGGGTAGAGCTAGAAAATGCAATATTGAATTCAAACAGAGACGCCATAACAAGCCATGCCAATCTGGGTTAGGTAAGAAATGTAACATATTGCAATTATAAGCTACCATTCTATTCCAACGAGGAACATCTGACAATATTTCAGCTTTGTCACGTTTGGTTTTCTTCAAATCCCCTGCGTGGCCTGCCCTGCTCATATGGTGTGTGTTCTGGAGGGGGGGGGGGGTGCACAGATTCTCCCCACGGGGACCATAAAGTTTCGGAGGGCCTGGGAAGGGGGTGGGGAGGGGATCCCTGGAACTTTGTCATTGAAATGAAGGAGAGATCCCCATGACAAAGGCGCTTAGCAGGTGGAAGAACGCCGCCCCGAGGTCCACCGACCCAAGCTGGAGCTGCTGCTGCTCTTGGTTGGCCGCAACACATTAAAAAGCGAAAGCACCCCCCCCCCTCCACACACACACACACACACACACACCCCCTTCCCCTCGCGCGCTGTCTGCCGGCGACGTGCACAGGCGCGCGCCGGGGTCGGCGGTTGTAAAGGCATGCCAGCATCTGCCGCCCACAAGCCCCGCCCCTCTCACACTCATTAACATGCGTCCTGTCAGCTCGCGCGCCTCTCTCGTGAGGAGGAAGGGATTTGGATGAGGTGGGGTGCGTAGGGGGGGTGGGGGGGGGGCGCTTATTATTCATCCGCAAAGAGAGACTCGCCATAGCAACTAGCCCACTGGGTTTATAGCTTATGAGACACGTGCTAGGGCAAGTCTCGCATGGTCGTATAAACATGTTTCTTCTGTCATTCAAGGTGGTCCATGCTGAGTTGAGGATCATCCCCATTAGATCACCGACACCGCCCATGTCTCTTCTGAGGTATCTGGAACTAATAAGTGCAGTACAGAAACATTCAACGCATTCACTAAAGGTTACAATGGCCTATGACAATTAGGCCTGTGAATACGTATAGACCCTACTCTGTATCTGGAGATCAAATTACACATTGTTTTGAGATGTATTTGATACGAATGCAATCTCTGACAAGATCATTACTTTTTTGTTGTTTTTGCCAATGTTGTATTTATGAGGCATGTTTGTTGTCGAGGAAAACAGCACAATCATCCCATACGTACATGTGAACTCCATGGTTCACCATGCATCACTAGTCTATGACTGTTGTGGACTGTAGTAAAGTGACTCACAGGCAGAACCCTATCAGTGAGTTCTCTCTGCTAGACGGTACAACTCGGTTCTCTCTCTCTCTCTCTCTCTCTCTCTCTCTCTCTCTCTCATGTAATATATTCCCTGTACTAATTTCCCTTCTGATACTGTCAGGTGCCCCTGTGCATCCTGGGAACTGAGATTACCAAGAGAGAATACCACAGCGCTGTAGCGACGGACTCTGCTTTGCCTTCGGTCAAATAGTTCTAGTGAAAGCATGAATCCACCGTAAGCTCCCTCAGAAACCGCACTAATTTGCTCTGATTGTTTCCTCCTAACTGTCCAAATGATATGTAACACTGGAGCGGCCATCTTATTGCTCTGTGATTGTGATGGAGGGGCGACAGGCCGGAGTTGTCTGTTTGCTCTCTCCTCTTGTCTCTAATCAGATCCCATTGTCTTGGCTGGGTTTATAGGCCCACCCATAATGATGCTACTTCTGTCTGTCCCCTGTTAGCATCCCCCCTGGAGTCCTTTCAGCCTCTACAGGAACCCGCGAAGGTCCTTGACTTGCCGGCTCTTTCTGGGCTCAGTAGAAAGACCTCCGGGAGTGTGTGTGGGGCCTCCTTCACTTCCTGGCTGTGACTCGCTGCAGTAAACAGGCCTGAAGAAACGGCCTCCTGGACTGGCAGTTTTTTTCGGTACGATAGGCAAACATTGTAGTACTAGCTAGTACTCGCTCTCTTATGGGTGTAGTACTAGCTAGTACTCACTCTCTTATGGGTGTAGTACTAGCTAGTACTCGCTCTCTTATGGGTGTAGTGTAGGCTAGTACTCACTCTCTTATGGGTGTAGTACTAGCTAGTACTCGCTCTCTTATGGGTGTAGTACTAGCTAGTACTCGCTATCTTATGGGTGTAGTACTAGCTAGTACTCGCTCTCTTATGGGTGTAGTACTAGCTAGTACTCGCTCTCTTATGGGTGTAGTGTAGGCTAGTACTCGCTCTCTTATGGGTGTAGTACTAGCTAGTACTCTCTCTCTTATGGGTGTAGTACTAGCTAGTACTCGCTCTCTTATGGGTGTAGTGTAGGCTAGTACTCGCTCTCTTATGGGTGTAGTACTAGCTAGTACTCGCTCTCTTATGGGTGTAGTGTAGGCTAGTACTCGCTTTCTTATGGGTGTAGTACTAGCTAGTACTCTCTCTCTTATGGGTGTAGTACTAGCTAGTACTCGCTCTCTTATGGGTGTAGTGTAGGCTAGTACTCGCTCTCTTATGGGTGTAGTACTAGCTAGTACTCTCTCTCTTATGGGTGTAGTACTAGCTAGTACTCGCTCTCTTATGGGTGTAGTACTAGCTAGTACTCACTCTCTTATGGGTGTAGTGTAGGCTAGTACTCACTCTCTTATGGGTGTAGTACTAGCTAGTACTCGCTCTCTTATGGGTGTAGTACTAGCTAGTACTCACTCTCTTATGGGTGTAGTACTAGCTAGTACTCGTTCTCTTATGGGTGTAGTACTAGCTAGTACTCGCTCTCTTATGGGTGTAGTACTAGCTAGTACTCGCTCTCTTATGGGTGTAGTACTAGCTAGTACTGGCTCTCTTATGGGTGTAGTACTAGCTAGTACTCGCTCTCTTATGGGTGTAGTACTAGCTAGTACTCGCTCTCTTATGGGTGTAGTGTAGGCTAGTACTCGCTCTCTTATGGGTGTAGTGTAGGCTAGTACTCGCTCTCTTATGGGTGTAGTGTAGGCTAGTACTCGCTCTCTTATGGGTGTAGTACTAGCTAGTACTCTCTCTCTTATGGATGTAGTACTAGCTAGTACTCTCTCTCTTATGGGTGTAGTACTAGCTAGTACTCTCTCTCTTATGGGTGTAGTACTAGCTAGTACTCGCTCTCTTATGGGTGTAGTACTAGCTAGTACTCGCTCTCTTATGGGTGTAGTGTAGGCTAGTACTCGCTCTCTTATGGGTGTAGTACTAGCTAGTACTCTCTCTCTTATGGGTGTAGTACTAGCTAGTACTCTCTCTCTTATGGGTGTAGTACTAGCTAGTACTCGCTCTCTTATGGGTGTAGTACTAGCTAGTACTCGCTCTCTTATGGGTGTAGTGTAGGCTAGTACTCGCTCTCTTATGGGTGTAGTACTAGCTAGTACTCACTCTCTTATGGGTGCAGTGTAGGCTAGTACTCGCTCTCTTATGGGTGTAGTACTAGCTAGTACTCGCTCTCTTATGGGTGTAGTGTAGGCTAGTACTCGCTCTCTTATGGGTGTAGTACTAGCTAGTACTCGCTCTCTTATGGGTGTAGTACTAGCTAGTACTCGCTCTCTTATGGGTGTAGTGTAGGCTAGTACTCGCTCTCTTATGGGTGTAGTACTAGCTAGTACTCGCTCTCTTATGGGTGTAGTGTAGGCTAGTACTCTCTCTCTTATGGGTGTAGTACTAGCTAGTACTCTTATGGGTGTAGTACTAGCTAGTACTCGCTCTCTTATGGGTGTAGTACTAGCTAGTACTCGCTCTCTTATGGGTGTAGTACTAGCTAGTACTCTCTCTCTTATGGGTGCAGTACTAGCTAGTACGCGCTCTCTTATGGGTGCAGTACTAGCTAGTACTCGCTCTCTTATGGGTGCAGTACTAGCTAGTACTCGCTCTCTTATGGGCTGTTGGTGTGAACTTCGATGACTCTGTCTTCGGGTAAGAAGAAGCAGGATCCTTTCTCACCCACCAGCCTGTGCGTCAAAGGGGACATTTACAGAGTGTGCTAGTCACTTGGTTGTAGTGCAGATTCATCACATTCAAGCGTGAAAAATACATTTTGAGAGAGGTCTCAAGTTCTTGGAGAGGTACAGAATCTCAAGGTTGTTTAAAAATAATATCTCAGAGTGCTGTTTTGCAAAAGCGAACATTTCCCAGAATCCCCGGCGAAAGGAATAGGTTTCCGTCGACGCCCGTGTAAGAGAAATGGACGAGCGCTTCCCGATCCTGTCCTTGTGGATTCTCCACGCCTCGCCCTCCGCCAGGGCCCAAACGCTAATCGTCCGCTCCGGCAGGTAACAGAAGCCTACTGTACAGTGTCCCAGGGCCCAAGCGTGCGTGACAACCCCCTCAGGCTGCGGATGAAGGCCGATCGTATCGGTGGGTCCTCCCTTCCCGCATTCATGTTTTGGATGGAGGGAGAAGCCGCCCCCCGACAGACACACGTCTGGCATATGCCGAGCTGTTACCCGATCGCTTGTTGTTGAGGCAGGACAATATCTCCCACGCCCCTGCTTTTCATATCTCAGACCTGGCTATCAGGTGTCAGCTATCCAGGGGTGCCCTGCTAGTTTAATAACCGCGGGGATCTTTCTCCCCAGCCCTCCTCCCTCCCTGCCTCCTGTTCTCTTCCTCCCCGGCTTCAAAGGCGCGGTGCGGAAGATTACCAACAGGTGCAGAGAACAAAGGGACAGGTTTGTCCGTGGTCAAAATATGGGTCAGAATTCAGCCCCCCACCCCCTTGTTTTCACCGCCACGTTTTCCCAGCGAGCAGCTTGTATTTACGGCGTGTTTAAGTCGCTTCCGAGAGAGTTCTAGCGCTCTGTTGCTTGATGTCGCTTATGCCGTGGCAACGCCAGAACGGCGCGGACGACAGGGCGTCCGTCCTCCTCAGGTGGCGTGGTGGACACGTAGCCCGTCGAGCGAACAATACGGGAGCGTGACGGCTCATTTAGGCCGCACCACAATGCCCCCTTTTCTTGAATCTCGTCCAAGAACGGGCGTGCGCGGCCACGCAGCGCGCACGCCAGCAGCACAAAGGAACAACACGCGGCAGGCCGACAGTGTGTGCTCCCCTCCCCTGACCCCTCTACGTGTGCCTGGCGGGGGGGGGGGGTGGGGGCGGGGGGGTTGGGGGGAAGGAACAAAGGGGCTCCTATGTGGGGGCGAGCTGACTGGGCTCCACGTGCGAGACCGAGGGGTGACATATTTTTGGGGGTGCTCATTCATTGGGGGGAGGAAGATTTACTACCCCTAGACCTCTCCCCTGCCAGCCCACCCCCACCCTGTCTCTATTAGTCTTGGCAGATGTGAAGCAGGCAGGATTATGGTTCCTTTTTTTGGAGTGTGTGTGTGTGTGTGTGTGTGTGTATGTGTGTGTGTAGGGGGGACTATGGGGGTAGGTTCTACGGCCAGCGTTTGCCGAGGACGACACGTGTTCCTAATTTCGGGGCCATTTCCGTGGAAAACTCTTCTGGATTCCCAGATCGGGTTTCACCAAGCTGTGGGGCTGCTCCCCGCTGTTGTTCTTCGGGGTTTAGGGTGGCGCGAGAGCGAGCCTGGGCCCGGAGACCTATTTATCTTCCAGAGGGGCTCCATGTTTGGCCTAGAGATTCCTC
>NC_140249.1:1373160-1375858 GCF_949987555.1 Borostomias antarcticus
TTGGATAGAAAGATAGAGAAGCTTCGCCGAGCGTCCCGGCGGCGATGTTAGTGACGATAAGATTCAGTTCAGCAGGCAAGCTCAGTCTTTATTGGCTGGTCATTTGTGTGACATCATGCAAGCCAGCGTTTGGAAAAGCACCATTCCAGTGATTGGATCGGTCTAATGTTCAATCAGACTCATTTGGAGAATCTAGGGGGAAAAACCCTTTTGTTCCACATTGTTGATGAAAGGTAGTAGTCTGTTCTCACACGGACATTCATATCTCCTTTCACATCAACGATATCAAGTCCAAATCATCTCAGTCAGATTCTTTCTCGTAATGGCTTCTTAATCCCAGAATAGCCCTAATCTGAGTCCAGGAAATAGGGCCAGTAGACAGAATCCATCCACACCTGCGTGCAGACTGGCTGTCTGAGGGTTGACCTCATCTGGGCTGACAGAACTGGGCCAGGTGACAGACGGGACGCTGGGCTGGAGGGATCTGATTGGCTCAGGTGTGGCAGGACCTATCAGGTCGTCAGACGGTATCCTTCCGATCGTCACGCCGGTTTGGACTTCAGGGCATGTTACAGTTGTGTGTGTGTGTGTGTGCGTGTGTGTGCGTGTGTGTATGTGTGTGTATGTGTGTGTGTAAAAGTGCATGCGAGTGCTTATTTGACGAGGCACCTGATATTATTAAAGCGTTGGAGGTACATTAAGCGTCATCATCCATGCGTTTCTCTCGGAGGGAAGTGTTTGTGCTTCGGTGGTGAGCAGTGATTCAGACAGATAAGATGCTTAATTAGTTTGTAAAGTTTATAGTCTGTGAGTAATATGAGACAAAAAGGGTGTCTCAGCATTGGCCTACGCATACACCCACCTACACACACACACACACACACACACACACACACACACACACACAGGGTTGAGTGAGAGCAGGACAGGGGTTAAAGTACAGATCTCTAATTAGAGTGTGCAGTCTTGCTCTTTATCTAGCCGAGCTGCGCGTCGGCTAATCAGCTATCAGCTCGGCAATCAGGCCGCGCGCGCGCGTGTGTGTGTGTGTGTGTGTGTGTGTGCGTGTGTGTGTGTGTGTGTGTGTGTGTGAGTGTGTGTGTGTGTGTGTGTGTGTGTGTGCGTGTGTGTGTGTGTAGCACGACAATTCATTCCACTCCATTTGTCCTCGCTCCCCAGCCCTCCTTTCACATTCTGTCACTCCCTTTCTTCTGCTCTCCTTTCTGTGGGAGGAGAGACCCCGTGACCAGGAGAGACCAGGAGAGACCCCGTGAACAGGAGAGACCCCGTGACCAGGAGAGACCAGGAGAGACCCCGTGACCAGGAGAGACCCCGTGACCAGGAGAGACCCCGTGAGGAGGAGAGACCCCGTGACCAGGAGAGACCCCGTGAGCAGGAGAGACCCCGTGAACAGGAGAGACCAGGAGAGACCCCGTGACCAGGAGGGACCCCGTGACCAGGAGAGACCAGGAGAGACCCCGTGAGCAGGAGAGACCCCGTGAACAGGAGAGACCAGGAGAGACCCCGTGAACAGGAGAGACCAGGAGAGACCCCGTGAACAGGAGAGACCCCGTGACCAGGAGAGACCCCGTGACCAGGAGAGACCCCGTGAGGAGGAGAGACCCCGTGACCAGGAGAGACCCCGTGAGCAGGAGAGACCCCGTGAACAGGAGAGACCAGGAGAGACCCCGTGACCAGGAGGGACCCCGTGACCAGGAGAGACCAGGAGAGACCCCGTGAACAGGAGAGACCCCGTGAACAGGAGAGACCAGGAGAGACCCCGTGACCAGGAGGGACCCCGTGACCAGGAGAGACCAGGAGAGACCCCGTGAACAGGAGAGACCAGGAGAGACCCCGTGAACAGGAGAGACCCCGTGAGCAGGAGAGACCCCGTGACCAGGAGAGAACAGGAGAGACCCCGTGACCAGGAGAGACCCCGTGACCAGGAGAGACCAGGAGAGACCCCGTGAGGAGGAGAGACCCAGTGAACAGGAGAGACCCCGTGAACAGGCCGGCAGCTCGGCTCTCACAGAAAGGGGGTTATATTTCAAGGCGAGCAACATCACCCATAGCCCCCCTTCTTTAAACACACACACACACACACACACACACACACACACACACACACACGCACGCGCTCTCAGACTTAAACACACAACGGTGTGTGGCATACACACACACGCAGCAGCACGTGCGTGCGTTGGCGCACACACACACACGTCACCTCGACATGCATCTCCCTCCCCTGGCTCGTTCCTTTTGGGTTGTTTTTTTTTCTTTCGCAGCGAAAATAAATCGATCTCATCTGCAGTCGACCAGACTGCTGGCTTCCTCTCTTTCTTTCTCTCTCTCATTCCTTTTTCCTTATTTCACTTTCGCTTGATCCACCCCCCCCCCCCTCTCTCTCCTCTCTTTCTCTCCTCTCTCTCTCCTTCTTTCTCTCTCTCCTCTCTCTCTCCTTCTCTCTCTCTCTCTCTCTCCTCTCTCTCTCTCTCTCCCTCTCTCTCTCCTCTCTCTCCTCTCTCTCTCCTTCTTTCTCTCCTCTCTCTCTCTCCCTCTCTCTCTCCTCTCTCTCTCCTTCTCTCTCTCTCTCTCTCTCTCTCTCTCTCTCTCTCACCAGTTGCTCTAAAGTAAACCCTAATGTTGAAGTTCCATTACACACTGTATGGAGGAATGATTTTATGATTTAATGACACTT
>NC_140249.1:1376058-1378558 GCF_949987555.1 Borostomias antarcticus
TCAAATTAAAGAGCAGCGAGGTGTGACAAGAGCACATTTGACAATGCAAGGAGGGTTCATATTAATATTATCCCCGGTGACAAAGCGAAGCGCGCAAGCCTGACAGCACAGAGCCAAGCGCTCACCCTTGGTATTTTAATAGCGGGAGTCAATGACTGACAGACAGAATTAAATCTCTCAAGCCAGACTATGAGAAAAGTTTATTAAGACTCCTCACACACACACACTCGCGCACACACACACACACACAAGTGTGTACACATACCCATCCACCCACACGCCAACACACGTGCGCAGACACACACACACAGACACACACACACAGACACACACACACGCTGGCAGTGTGAGGCGGCGTTACCGCAGGGAACGCCCCACCTCTCCCTCAGTGTCAGTTGAGGGCCCGTCACCGAGGCCGTAGGTCGCACAGCCGGCCTGTCGCCTGGCGAGGCTGACGGCGCACGCCATCTGTGACAAGATGGCGCCTCCGTCGTTTGTCTCCCGCCTACGACGGCGAGAGGAGATGATGTTTACGAGGACGGCTGAAGACACAAACACAGGCATAAGTGTAAGGAAAATAACAGTGGCTGGTATCAACAAATACATCATTTATTTATATTTGGTCTGGAGTGATTGTATATTTCTCGTGCACTTGTATTAATCCATTGCATTTGCTCCTAAGCCGCTTTGACACGGAGCCTAGCTTCTGTTTGGACGCACGGCTGGCGTGGCGAGCCAACGCCTGGGCTTTTAAGCGTCGCAAATTAACATGAGTGAGATGACCTCGTTACCAGTCCAGGCACGCTCGCTGACACACAGCCATCTCCAAAAACGCCCGCCGCAATAATGAGATGTGAAATATCTCGAGCGATGGTGGAGCGAGTCTTCTCTCTCTCCCCTCTTTCATTAACCTTATTTTGTTTTATCTGTCTGATTTCTTTTTTTTCTTTCTGCGGCTTTAAACACTGTTTCCATCAGACGGGCCCTCAGCTCAATCAATCGATCGGGGACTCGAGTCGTCTGCGATGAGTTCTATGTCCCTGGGAAAGATCAAAATATGAAAGAGGCAATTTGGGATTTTGTAAAATGGGTTAGTTTAATTAGTTTAATTTGTAAAATATGGCATGTAAAATATTGGAAGAGAAAAAATAAAAAGAGAGAGAGAGAGAGGGAGAAAGAGAGAGAGAGAGAGAGAGAGAGAGAGAGAGAGAGAGAGAGTGAGTGTGTACACAACCATATCTTATTTACCGCAATAGTGAGCTGAATGTCTCACTAGTTGAATTGATTGGGAGGCAGCAGGGCCCCGACTGACAAGATGAAAAACGTGATTGTCGGCACAGCGGCACGGAGCACAGCACTGTCGCCTCACAGCAGGAAGGACGTGGGTTCGATTCCCGCTTGGGGCACTGTCAGCAGTGGGGGGTCCCCATGGTTATCAGGTACCCATGCAGGGCCTTTCTGGGTGGAGTTTGCATGTTCTCCCTGTGTTCACAAGGGTTCCCCCCCAGAACCGTACGGGGGGGGGGGAAAACATGCAGATGGATAACGCTGTCCCGACAGAGAGGAGCGTTTTGTTGTCCCCGGGCGCGGCTCACGCACGCTGCCTACTGTCCCCTCCCAGCCACCCTTGGGGGAAGGACAACAGGATGGGTTATGGGATGGGTTAAGAGCAGGAGAAGCATTCCATCTGCGACCCTGATGCATGTATGTGTGTGTGTGTGTGTGTGTGTGTGTGTGTGTGTCGCCCATTTCCACACGTGTTTGAGTCATACAGACAGATGTCAGAGATACGCCTTCTCACTTGGCTCCACTGATATTGAACACACACGCACACGCACACGCACACACACACGCAAATTCAGAGGAAGTACGGAGGAAAACTCAAAATAATCCAAGCAGAGCAGCGTTTGGGCCAATTAGAATCAATGAGCAAAAGAGGAATTTCAAAGCCACTCCCACTCCCCCCAAGCCACTCCCACTTCTATCACTGCCAAGAGGAACTCATAGGAAGTCCATGATGCCTCCGAACAACACTCAGTCAACCTGGCCCTACCCCAGCAAACACGCAACGTCAGGGAGACGTTCAGATCATGTCTTAATAACGTCCGTCAGTCCAGAACTCCATTTGTACGTCTGCTGGACCCCTCAATATTCACACGTCTGGCTTGGACCCCTCTAAGACGTCTGTGGACGTGCAGAACGGGTTCAATATCTGAACGTTAAAAAAAAACATTCATTCTGTCTCCTAATTGGATCTCATTGGACGTCCGAAAAAGACAAAAAAGACATCTAAAAGACATCTTTTAGACGTGTCTTTGCTCAGTGGGACTGTACCAGATTACAAGAAAACAGAAAGAAAATGACACCTATTGGGATGACATCACAAAAACACAAAGTCACCCTGACCTCTGTGACTGATCGGGGGGGGGGTTCCAGAAAGCGGGTTTAGTAAAGAGTGCTAACTCTGGGATTCAACTGAATTGATTCTCAGGGTTAGCAA
>NC_140249.1:1383558-1404502 GCF_949987555.1 Borostomias antarcticus
AAATTCAGCACCATACGTTTGTCTCAGAGGCAGCATTCACAGAATTCCCAGACTATGAATACAGAGACATACTAGTGCCCAAACTCAAATAATTCTAGTTGGATCACATTTTGCCAGAGTTGACCTTGAGAAAAGTAGAACTTGATTCACAGAAAGATACTTCTGGTGATGGTGATGAGAACACACAGCACTGCTCATGTGGGAGTGCTGACGAAGTTGATCGGTTGTGACAACAGTCACAGTGACTGCCCTCATCTGTGGTACCACTGGGAGTGTGTTGAACTGAAGAGGGAGGAAAAATCAGCAAAATGCCATTGTGATATGTACAATCCTGAAGCTCCAATGAGAGGGAGCTGTGTGCTTTGTCTTTGATATTTACAACATCCATAAAATAGGAGATGTAATCTGATAAAGATCTGGAATCTCTGTTTCAAAAGCAAAATAAAGGAAATAATAAACACATTCATTTAAAAGCAAACATACCAAAAAAGGTAAATGAATGGTAAAGAAAATGCGTGCTCACTTTTCCTCCTATAGGCTGATATTGTACTATTGTAGCCTCAAAATACAAGTCAATCTTTGCAGTACAAGGACATGGTTTCTTTGACAAGACATACTGATGGAGGCCTAGCTTCAGAAATGCCAAGGCTTGCTCCTCTGGGTCCTTTCATAAAGCATGAAAAGAACTGAGGTCTCTCTTTTTTGAGTGCGACCCAGACTTATTCTTCTTTGACAAGGAATACATGAAAGTTTCATTCTCTGAATACAATACCACCACCCAAGTTAGTTAAAATAGCACAAGCTATTCCATCAGCTCTTGCTATGATCATTTTCTTGGTTGTGTGTCATTTGTAGTTCAACCAGGTCTGTGCTCTTGACTTGAGGTTGCCTGGCTCTTCAATAAACATTTCAAAACAGTCTATCACACATATAAGTCTTGGATAATGTTCCTCGAATGTCGGCGGGATATGTCTGAAGATGCTACTGTATCTCTGTCCGACCATGAGAGGGTTAGGGTTAGGACTTAAGATAGAACTTAAGCGTTTTTTAGCTCAATCATATCATGGCGGAGGTGAGATAACCGAAGCGAAACATCATGGAGGAAGCCAGAAAAAGGCTGTTGGAGAATTATGAGATTTGTAGAGTTCAATTTCAGAGCTGCTTGGTGTCCAGCAAACTGAAATGAGTTTGTGGAACTTCTCGACAATGTGCATCAACTCACAGCGATCTTAGATACAGTAGGAGGTGGCTTTTCAGCAATTGCACGGATACGGATTGATCAATCAGGCACAAGCTTGGACCCTTGGTTACAAACATTACAATACGAGAGTTACAAGAGAGTATGTGTAGCCTGTCCGGAGCGTATATAAAACAGGAAACTGAGGTGTGTCCTGTTTGTACGGAGAGCGACAATTGCATAATCAACAGATTCATGACTTAAGCTTCAGATTGATATCAAACATCGCTAGGCTGTCTTAGCAGCACGGAATCAGCTATTTACAAAACACAGTAACACTGGTTAACAATATCATGCATCAATGTCCATACTTTATTCCTACAGTAGGGCTCATTCTCATTATGGTTGCATCACATAGTTGGGAGAAAGTAATTGACTACAAATAACAAAATTTGTAACAAAAAGAGAAATAATGTGCATATCCCATTGGTTTCACTGTGAGTCTGCTGGGAGCTATACAGCCTGCAGGAATGTGTTTGAAGCTGCCTTTATCTACATTGCCAGGTTTAGGGCAGGGATCCTCCATGGCATTTCTGTGAGAAAGGGCCATTGTGAGGAGAGGAAGAGTTGATGATTCCCCCAAATCCCATTTCAAGGGATCAGTCCTTGGGCTAGAGAGGGTCCTCTCAGGTTTCCAGTGGGTTTGATAGGAAGCGGTCCAAATTAACCCCATTTCCCCCTGCGTGACCTCCCATTGATTGGTCACTGCATATTGGAGACCAGGATGTCCCTGGCTTAAGCCTGGGACCTGCTGATCTGGTCAGGAGTAGCTCAAGAGCACCAGCATTCCCGTGTCAGTAAGGTAGCCCCATTATGGCCTGGTTGTTGATAATATTTGTCATGTCCATAATCTGCTACAATCATGACTTGCCCTTGGTGTAAGGTTGGGAGTTTCCCCATACATTAATTCAGCTTAGCTATTAGCCTTTATGCACCCCACTGAGCAAAGACACGTGTGACGGCCCTCTGGCCCTCTATGGGTAACCATGTGTGTTTGCCAATCAGGACAATTCGGGACAGCTGCCATATCCTGTGTGGCCATAAAGGGCGCTCCAGGCCACACGCTTGTGTGCTCCACCAGCACCATTATTCTGTCTTTGTTTGGATTGGTTATGCTACACCATACAACACCCTCTTCACCATACATTTCACTGCATACAATCACCTACATGCCTGATACACTGATTTTCATACCCCATTAGATTATTGTTTAGTTTATAGTTCTATTAAATTCTTGATTATTTTACTTATATTCGGTGTGTGTCTCCCTTTTTGTTATGGCCATGAGCCTGGTCGTAACACACGTCTAAAAGACGTCTTTTAGATGTATTTTTTGACTTTTTCGGACGTCCAAAGACATCCAATTAGGAGCCAGAATTAATGTTTTTTTTTAACGTTCCAATATTGAACCCGTTTTGCACGTCCACAGACGTCTTAGAGGGGTCCAAGCCAGACGTTTGAATATTGAGGGGTACAGCAGATGTACAAACGGGGTTCAGGACCGACGGACGTTATTAAGACATGATCTGAACGTCTCCCTGACGTTGTGTGTTTGCTGGGACAGTTTGTCCTTAGGGGCTTCCATAGCCCAGTAGTTTTACTTAGGTGTATTTTACAAATGTGTTTGTAATTTCTGTCCCCTTCTAGTAGTTGGAAAGATGTTTAGTGAGCTTCAAGCTCGATCAGCCCAGCCTGCTCATGATTTCTACCAGTTACTATGTCACCCTTTCCTCATGCTGTTTGCATCTGTTCATCTGAGCAGTCTTTGTCTGTTTGGCATCTCTTGTAATAAGTCCCACCTGTATTCAATCCAATCAATTCAGTGAATAAGTGAATCCATGCTCAGTCAATCAATTATGAGTCTCCCAACTCATTCCCATCACACCAAGTACTACAAAGTTCATCCAAGATGTCTACTGTGTAAATGTCTAGTCGGTGAGGGTTTCTTTTTGCGTTAAAGCTATCGGAAGGAAGGCAGCCATGCTTTCCTCATAAAGAAGGAATGGTGGTAGTTGAGTGAGTCAACTCACACCAAACACCTGTGGCCTCATTTATCAAAAAACTTGTAAAACTATTACTAAAAAAGTGGATACACACAAAATGGATACACACTAAAGGAATCCGTACACATAAAAAAATTACCAATGCAGCAATTTCAGCATTTGTTGACTAATACTCCCAGAAGTATGATTAGTGGTTTCATCTGTGGTAGACCCACTCTGGTCGTCATTGTCCTTTAGCTGGCTTGAGGTTTCTGGAGACAGACCAATAGCTATGTCAGCAGAGGGCTCCTTTTCTTCTCTGGTGACAGACATACAGGAGACATTTTGTTTCTCACAGTTAGATCCTTTCAGGGGAATACTGTAGAAGGTAGGTCCTTGCAGGGGCATGCTGTAGAAGGTAGGTCCTTGCAGGGGCATACTGTAGAAGGTAGGTCCTTGCAGGGGCATACTGTAGAAGGTAGGTCCTTGCAGGGACATACTGTAGAAGGTAGGTCCTTGCAGGGGCATACTGTAGAAGGTAGGTCCTTGCAGGGGCATACTGTAGAAGGTAGATCCTTGCAGGGGCATACTGTAGAAGGTAGGTCCTTGCAGGGGCATACTGTAGAAGGTAGGTCCTTGCAGGGACATACTGTAGAAGGTAGGTCCTTGCAGGGGCATACTGTAGAAGGTAGGTCCTTGCAGGGGCATTCTGTAGAAGGTAGGTCCTTGCAGGGGCATACTATAGAAGGTAGGTCCTTGAAGGGGCATACTGTAGAAGGTAGGCTACATATGTTGGTGATGACAAACTGTCACTTGACACGTCAGTGCCTTTGGGGGATGTAGCAGTTTTTCACTTTCTTCTCTTATCTTCTTTTTTCACCTTCTTCTTTCTAATCCTAACAATTCTTGTGAGGAAACATTCAACTTCTTTCCCGTTTAGCAGCGATAGCAAACCCAATAAGATCAAGAAAGCAAGCAGAAAGAAACGTGAAGAAAGACCGCATTTTACAAATCGTACACATTGCCCCTTTAACCAGTTGCTAGGAAACATGCCTAGTTGGTGGCTGGTGAACTCAAGTGATTCTGGGAGGATTTCTACTACGGATGGCGGCAGAACCTTGAGTGTCCCCTGCCCCCCCCCCTCCCGGGGGGGCCGCCGGCGACGCCGGGTCCCAGCTGCTGCTGTATTTGTGTCTTATAAAAAGGGATGCCTTCTCAGATAACTGTCCGGACGTGCGTGTGTTTGTGTGTGTGTGTGTGTAGAGGGCCGCGGGGTGGAAGCGCACGGCAGGACAGGTGGGGGGGGGGGCGACGGAGTCGCGTGGCCGCCCGGTTATCGACCTCGGCGAGGCTCGTCTTCCCTATCTGGACGCAACGTTAATAACGTGTTCCAGACCGGCCCTCCCCTGATTAGTATCTGTGTACCAGAGCGGGAAAAAACGAGAGGAAGGAAAAAGAAAATGGGGAAGCAGCATTTTCCAGGGTATCGCTGGACATATTCCATATCTGCAAGTCATCAGAATCCTGGAAAAGAACGCTCCATCATACGGCCGCTTCTGCTCACTCCTTCTCTCTCCTCCCCTCCTCTCCTCCTCTCCTCCCTCGCCACTCCCTTCTTCCTGTTTTTGAAGAGTAAGCAGGCCGGTCTGGGCTCTCTCAAACATTTATTAAAGTCCCGCGTCTCGGGAGGCCATCGCTCACTCAGCTGATGAGATACGGCGAGCACGCTGAGCGGATCCGCTCTGGACGGACGAGCGCTTATGTTTGCTTAAACGTCTCCATACCCTTTCATGGAATAAATGTCAGCTGCCCAAGCGATGTGCAGATGACGAGACGACGGCGTTCCCGGCGATGTTTACACTGCGGCGTTATTCACTGCTCTCTATCCATCGGCATTTGTGTTTGCCTGGTAGCTGTGTGGATACACGCAAACACACACACACGCACGCATGCACACACATACACGCACACACATACACACACACGCACACATATACACACACATGCACATACACGCACACAGACACGCACGCGCATACACATGCACACACATACACACACGCACGCATACATGTGCACACCCACACGCACACATGTGCACACACACACGCACACACATACACACACACACACACATGTACTGTACACCCACACAGGGCTCTTTTGTAGCTGTTGATATTGAATACAGTTCCACTGGGGAAGAAGAACACAGCTGAATCAGAGGCCTAAGTAAAATATCCAGCTCTAATCACAGCTTTTCTCAGCTGTAAACATCGATCCCACTTGTCTAACGTCTAAAAATGGGAAGAGCTTTTAGGTTGGCCGGTGATTTTGATGGTGCAGAAGAGCTGTTCAAAGGTAAGTGAATTGAATTGATCCCCTCCGGGCCAGGGAGAGAGGGAGAGGGGGAGAGAGGGAGAGAGGGAGAGAGGGAGAGGGGGAGGAGAGAGCTGTAACCATACTCTTTTTATATCATCTTTCGCTTTTCCTCCAGGAAGTGGGAGTGGCTTGGTAGAGGAGACAGTAATAGAGCCAGACAAGAGGAAAGAGGAGGAGAGAGATGAGGAGAGAAGTGGAGAGAGGTGGAGGAGGAGAGAGGAGGAGAGAAGAGCATCAACGCTCTTTTTGTTTTTGATCAGGATCCATATTTTCATGTGCTAGTCGTCCTCTCTCTCCTCTCTCTGTAGTCCTCTCCTCCTCTCTCTCCTCTCAAGTATCCTCTCCTCTACCTCTCTCCTCCTCCTCTCCTCTCTCTTTAGTCCTCTCCTCCTCTCTTCTCTCCTCGTCCTCCTCTCCTCGCTCTTTAGTCCTCTCCTCCTCTCTCTCCTCCTCCTCTCCTCTCTCTTTCCCTGCTTGTCTCCTTGGTACAGCACACTGGTAATAACTGTAATCAACATGATGGTAATGAAGGAGAGATGTGTGCGTCTCTGAGCCACCTGCCTCCCCAGTCCAAGCCAGCAGGAGCCAGACCACACACACACACACGCCTACATACACACGTACACGCACACACACACACACACACGTACACATACATACTATGGGGGGTGATTTGTTCCATCTCTTACCGCACGGAGCGAACTGAGCTGTGAACTGAGTAGACTAACGTACGCCACGTCCGTGAGCAAAATCCATTCCATCCTCATTGTATTTGATATGAGAACTGACGGGACACGTGACGTTTTGGCCTAATAGTAGCAGCGTTATGTAAGTCAGCAACATGTGCATGGGTTGCGTGGCTTGCGTTTGTTTGTATTTGTTACTTTGTGTCTAGCGCAGCAACGAGTGTCAGGACGCAAGCTTAATGACCAACAAACGTCAAATATGTTTTCAGGTGAGAACCATATCGATTCCAAATTTGTGGTCAGTTTATCAAACACCCACCTGCTTTTTTCTATCTCCGTTTTCCTGTAGGCTAATGCTAGCTAGCTGACTAGCTGCTAACGCTAGCTAGCTAACTAGCTAGCTACAGGGTTAGACAGAAACGTCAAATACGTTGATTTGGGGGCAGTATCTCTAGCTAGCAACATAAAAAAACTAGACTAGCTTACTATATTGTTGTGTTAACAGTATTAGTAATAGTACTAAAGTAGTAGTAGTAGTAGTAGTAGTAGTAGTAGTAGTAGTATAGTAGTAGTGACAAGTTGCATTACTTTGCAGTGTAATGGTACATTAAACATTGATTGACTGAATGATTGGAGCACCAATCCCCCCCCCCCCACATGGACCAGTCTCGCACTCCCACTCCCCTGCCCTGGCATACACCCCGACCCCTATTGACCTATCACCCCTAGCTAGCTAGGTCCACACCTGATGACTTTGAACACAGTATACAGTATACAGTACAGAGTCAATGGTTGTCAATTGTCTAGACAAGGGGCACTTGTCTAGACAATTGACAACCATTGACTCTGTACTGTATACTTGATCACTTGAATCAACACCTGGCAAAACATTAACAATTGAATACTGTATAATGGAATTGTAATAATTGTACAGCTTATATTATGGTCACAGTTGTCCATGTTGGATGGAAGGATTCGGGTTAACCCCAACCCTAACCCGATGATTTCACACCGTGGAACAGAAGACCCAACCCAAAACGTGACATTAGTTTGTTTTTAATATTGTCTTATACATGTTTTTAAAATATCTGTCTTCAAAATGAAATAATCATGCAGTATCCATTGTTGTACATCAGAATCAGATTTATTCTGCCTTTCACACAAAGGCTACAAGGGGTGTGTTCGTATGCACTCTTCAAATATGCTCTGATTTCAGAGAGCTCTGGTTCCAGCATCATAGAACGCTCTGAAACCAGTTAATTAATGGACGGTCAGATCACTCGGACGAACCGTCTTTCCAGCGAGACGCTCTGAGCTCCCGAAGTACGGTGCTCTGAATCTCTGAACGACCAGAGAGCACTCCAGGTGCGCTCCGACCACATTTACCAACGCACCCAATCTGCTTTTGCCTGTTGGTGCATACTAATACAAATTATTACACGGCTCTCTGAAGTACTTGATTCTGATTGGACAATTGCACATTCTACTGTTAAAGGACATGGCCAAGATTTTGGGAAATACGCTTGTTTTCCATCTTCCCTGGGGTTAGACAAGCAGTATTAAGCATTTTCTGTGTGTGCAATATGGAGTGGCGAGACCTGGTCCGATTAGCCTAGCTTAGCGGCATTCACTGGTACCAGGTTAGGCTGATTAGCCTACTTTCCAAATGTCACGAAATAAGACCCCAATACAACTCCAAAACTATAGGCCTTGACTGCTTGTTGTTACTGCCTACTCTACTGCAGACGGTGACGCAGTATAGATTTCATACTGTTTTCAAAGCTAAAACTATCGTGGAGTAAGCTACACAACACAACGTAAGGCATAACATTATTCCAGAAAGATGATACTTCAATGAGAAAATTGAATCTCAGGGTTAGAAGAGAACTTTTCAAAGCCGCTTTCTGGAATATCTCTCAGAAACACTTAAGTAAAGGCCACCCTAGTTCATAGCCCCGTTCGAGACTGCGTTATAACAACCAGATAGGGGCTACGCAGAATAATTAGGTTAGCTAGATTAGCCAATAAGAAAAATAGCAAACTCACTTTAGGCTACTCCCCCGTTCACAATATGACATCTAAATACTGTATAAACACCAGAGATACACAGATGTTAACGTTAGTCTAGCCTTATAAATAGCTAGTGGAAGGGGCTACGTTAACACCCACTCTGAGGCGACAATGTCACAGGAACTGTACATGTATAAAGCCAGACAACGTTTGGTGATAACAATTTAACTTACATTGTAGCTCAAAATGTCCTCCAAACAATTCCGGTTTTCAAATCTTATGGTGTTGTGTCGGTTTTAAACTGGGTTGCTAATTTTGACGATAGAGCTGCAATTTGGAATCCTGAAGGGGGGCTGCGTTAACTCCCATTCCACCAACTCCTACATACAGCAACGTTGGTACAGTAATATGGAATTATCATACAATGACAGGGATCGCCAAGCAATATTTTAAGGGCAACACTTCACAGAATTCATAGTGATGATTCATGGTCGTTTTTATATAACTAAATATGCACATAACCAGCTGAAAATATGAATGTAGACTATGATATGTAATTGTAGGAGAGTCGGATACTTTTCCGTTGCAGTTTAAAATGTCGCGAGTACAAGCCCAGAAATCAGTCTTGTCACTGCGTTTGGGCGTTACGACTGCCCAAGTGTGGGCGTTAAAACCACCTTATATGCTAAAGAAGATACTATCACAGCACTTAGCTAGAGAACAACAAGGCAAATAACAGACACAAGTAAAGTTGTCATATCAAAGAGACTCAGGCTGGATATCTATCACTGATCCTAAACCACCCAGAGCAGAAATAATACAATCAGCTGTATCGTTGCTAACAAGAAAACTAGCAGCTTACCTTCCGATGGTGACGGGGAGACGGACAGAGCTCCGAGTCGTTAATAGTCACGTAGCTCCGACACGTTAATAGTCACGTAGCTCCGACACGCTAATAGTCACGTAGCTCCGACACGCTAATAGTCACGTAGCTCCGACGCGCTAATAGTCACGTAGCTCCGACACGCTAATAGTCACGTAGCTCCGACACGCTAATAGTCACGTAGCTCCGACACGTTAATAGTCACGTAGCTCCGACACGCTAATAGTCACGTAGCTCCGACGCGCTAATAGTCACGTAGCTTCGACGCGCTAATAGTCACGTAGCTCCGACGCGCTAATAGTCACGTAGCTCCGACGCGCTTATAGTCACGTAGCTCCGACACGCTAATAGTCACGTAGCTCCAACACGCTGATAGTATGTCCGACACGCTGATAGTCACGTAGCAGCGCTCTAACCTGTGCATCTAGCTCTGCAGATGCTGACTAGCGGCGGCGACGTTCGTAACGTCATTAGTCATGGCGCTTAGTAGACTTGGAAGCTAGCGACGTTTGTCACGTGTGTTTGCTCAGTTAACAAATACGTGGCACAAATCACCCCCCATAACATACACGCACACACACACCCACACGCATACGTACACACAAAACACACGTGCGTACTGTACGTACACACACACACACACACACACATATAGGCATACACACACACACTCCGGACCATTGAGCCACGCAGTAGGAATTAACGCAGTGGGAGTGATCCTTAACCAAGCAGTCTGCAGGGGGCAGTATCCTTTAGTGCCACGGGATCATCTGCGCACCTGCTACAATGGAACGACCCCCAAACCGACCCCTGAAACGAGCCGCTCCGTGGCGAAAAATACGCAGCCATACACCATATAACGTCTTCCATTTGAGGATAAAAAGTTTCTCCTTTCAGCCGGCATCTTGGGGGATCAGGAGCGGGGCCCGCTCACTGGCGAGCGAGAGAGGCCATGGTAAATGAGGCCGGGGATGGGGGGTCTCGCAACCAGAGTGAGTCATTTCTAGGAACCGAGAAGTCAACATGCCCTCTCTCTCTCTGACATGCTGTCTAATCAGACTGGAAACAGTCAGACCTCGGAGAAGCAGAAGGGTGGTCTGTAATGATCCTTCTCTGTCTCTGACACCTCCCCCCCCCCACCTCTCACTCTCTCCACCCCCTTTGTCTCTCTCTCTCTCGGCCCCTCTCCCCTTAGCACCCCCTTCTCTCTGTCTCTCTCTCCCTCTCCCCCCTTCTCTCTCTCCCTCTCTTTCTCCCTCTCTCTCTCCCTCCCCCCTTATCTCTCTCCATCTCTCCCTCCCCCTCTCTCTCTCTCTCTCTCTCTCTCTCTCCCTCTCCCCCCTTCTCTTTCTCCCTCTCTCTCTCCCTCCCCCCTTATCTCTCTCCATCTCTCCCTCCCTCTCTCTCTCTCTCTCTCTCAAAGCTTGGTAGGTAGGTAGAGGCGGATCTATCTCCCAGCCAATGAGGGTGTTAATGTATGGTCACTGCGGGGCATTGGAGCATGCCTGTTCTAACTCTGCCAGCTGCCCAGCACACACACACACACACACACACACACACTGATTGGGGATTTTTGCGAATGTGATTTATTTTAGTAATCTGCCTCCCTCTCTCTCTCTCTCTCTCTCTCTCTGACATGCTGTCTAATCAGACTGAAAACAGTTGGACCTCTGGGCAGCAGAGGTGGTCTAAAATGATCCTCTTCTTCTCTCTGTCCTTCTCTTTCTCCCTCTCCCTCTCTCTCTCTCTCTCTCTCTCAGGTTGGTAGGTAGCTAGAGGGGGATCCATCTCCCAGCCAATGAGGTGTTAATGAGACCTGTATGGTCACTGC
This sequence comes from Borostomias antarcticus, assembly GCF_949987555.1. Lineage (NCBI taxonomy): Eukaryota > Metazoa > Chordata > Actinopteri > Stomiiformes > Stomiidae > Borostomias > Borostomias antarcticus. The sequence continues at coordinate 1,394,567 of NC_140249.1, forward strand.
GGGGTAGTGTGTAAGGGAGAGAGACACTCTAATACCTGGTGTCTCTCCAACAGAGCTGTGTCTCTCTCTCATTACCTGGACTTCCTGTTTAGGATGGGAGGCAGACTGGACGTGTTTCCTTCCGCGTGTCACATCCTCCCCATTATTCCTAGCCTCTATACTGGCTAGTCCCTCTTCCAGTCACACATACACACACACACACTCGCACACACTCGCACACACACGCACACACACGCACACACCCTCAAATCAAACTTTATTTGTATAGCACATTTCATACACACCGATGCTGTTTCTACTACCTCCATGCGATGAATGTAAGATGATCATGGCTAAAGATACTTTTGAAACTCGTCACCAGTTATCACCTGTTAACTAGCTAGCACTAGCTAATGTTACACTATCAAGTTAGCATGGCCAAGACTCAAGACTGCTCCAAAAATCTAAAGGATAACGCACACCTGTGTGGTGAGGTTCTAACCTGTGTGGTGAGGTTCTAACCTGTGTGGTGAGGTTCTGACCTGTGGGGTGAGGTTCTGACCTGTGTGATGAGGTTCTGACCCGGGAGAGATGGCTTAAATAAAAAGTAGGGATGGGTCGCACACTCTGATACTACAAAAATATATATTTTTTATTAAGCCGACGTTTCGGACAAACCTTCTTCAGGGCTTTTTTGGAGTATCAGAGTGCGTGACCCATCCCTACTTTTTATTCAAGGCTCAAGACTGCCCAACATGCTAGTTATAGATGTAGGCTAGCCTACATTTTAGCAAAACAATAAACGACACATGGAACAAGGACATGGGAGAGATGGGAATACAACTAAAATGTTTATCTTTCAGTTACCTTACTTTTACATATATTTAATAGACAGGCATTGCAGGAAATCACATGCATTAATCCAAGTTGGATTGCCACGTGTCGGCAGCCGCATTCCAAAAAATAGAGCCGAGTCGAAATCAATCCGGGGCGACATTGTCGGCAGCTGTCGGCACGCCACCAGTGTGCGGGTTTCCATAGGAAACAATGGGAGCTATTTATTTGGAACGTCGTTTCGTGTCGTGTCGGTGGCGGAGGAGGAGGCGGTCTGCGGGGGGCTTTAGGTGGACCTTGGCCAAGGATGGGGGCGGGGGGGGGGGGTTCTCCGGGACCTGCTACAGGGTGGCCTGCAGGAGACGGGGTTGTCCACAGGACCTGTTTAGAGTATATGAGGGAGAGACACTAGGGAGGACGCACACACACACACACGCATGCACACAGAGAGACACGCATTATTGTAATCCAAGCCCTACGCCCTTGACCCTAAAATGAACCCTAACCTTGTGGGGAACCATCAAAATGTTCCCAAAAGGTATGTTTTTCTTGTTTCACTTTCTGCGTGGGGACCAAATGTCCCCACAAGTATAATTTAACAAGAACATGCACACTCACATGCACATACAAACACATCCATATAAAGTACACATACACTATAGAAAGACAGACACATACATACACATACAGAAACACATACATGCACATAAACAAACACATACACATACTGTAAACATGCACACTATGCATACTGTACTGGGAATCTTTCCATTCAATGTTGACTGTTGATGAATATGTATCTGGGGGGGGAGATTTTTGTGAATTTGTGAATTGATCAATAATTGTAGACAATATAATTTCTATTCAAAGGTCATAGCACGGAGAACGTGTCACAGGCGCCAGAATGAGGGGGATACCAGGACTTTTTGTCGCTCCGCTTTCAATGAAAATGTGTTCCCCGACCCTCAGTTACAATTAAATGTTTTTGGGTGAGAACGCCAACTTCAGGTGTAACGGTAATAGAACGGCCGCTGTATGAGTTGGCTTCTCTCCTTTGTGATCATCAGAACCGTGTAGAAACAACCCCACAACTCATGTTTTCTCCTGGAGAACAGACGCTAAATCTAATTTGGAGTGGAGCAGAAGGCCGAAAGCCAACGTGCCGGCGAGCAGTTTGAGAAAGAATCATTTTGTTGTTCATTCAATGAAAGCTGGATCAACAAATGGAGATTTAATTTTGGCTGTCTAAACTCCATCTATCCATCTATTGTTAGTCGCTTTGGATAAAAGACTGTAATGTAATGTAATCCACAAACAAGGGCTTTTTTCTAAGTTTTCAAAGCCTAGCCTATGTCTCTTCATCTGAAGAACATTTTCCAATGGTGGTGTTAGGCTACGACGGTTATACTGTTTCTCTTTGTTCCTAGGAACGGAAGAACACGTAGGCTATCCTAGGCTAATAGGTCATAAATCACTAACAATAAAGACTTGACGATGGAATGAAAACACATGTTTTTGCTTGGTTCTCCGCATCACCCAAAGTCTAGCCTACATGAAACAAGGCCTATCTGTAGCAATACAACGCAAGCCAGTGCCCAGTCTGTGGGACTGTAGCCTAAGCGCACAACTTCATCATCATCATCCCTCCAACCATTCCATATATGGGCTTATTCATTTTGCTAGTTACTTTGCTACCACCACCAACCAGCACGAAAAAGAAGGCTTGCGATTCGCAACACACTGCCAGTTATAGGAACCAATACTGGATCGCCACTTGAACATTAATCCCTAAAGACATAAAATCATGCTAGTCACATGACCTTGCTGACAAAACGTAGACGTACTGTAGGCACGTAGCTATTGACCTTGGCTGACCAGAGCCAGATGGCAGAAACAAATTTCTGATTTTGGTGTTGAAGCCTCAAGTCAAAACAAAAAAGATTCAGTGAGTTGGTGGCATGGAGGTATAATATAAACTGGAGACGGCATTGAACATGGCTGCCTATTCATTTCAATGAAAGTTGCTCACCGGCGCATGAAGCCATTTGACGTAGTGGCCAAAGCTCAGTATTGCAAGTCATGTGACGGCATGCGGCCTCGTGTCTCTGCGTCCATGGCGCCCGCCATGGAAAGCCACAGAGACCAGCTAGCGGCTACTCTGGCATCCACCGGCCGACGCTGGTGGAATACCTGCAAACTACCCCGGACAGAGAGCAACGATGACAACAGACGACATCGACATACGCAGGAGGAGCAGGGGAGGAGGTGGGGCGAGCATGCAATGCACAACCAGCAGTAAAGCAAGCGCGAACAATGACATGTTTTGACAGCTTTAATACATGCGCTCTAGTGAGCTGACCAATGCTATGACAGCTACAGTCAGCTGGTGCTGCGTCATGCGTGACTGATTAACCTCTGCTGACCCCCCGGCCGTGACGTACGTACCTCGGCTGAATTTGCGTCGTTGACTTCATTTGAATGTTAATTGTGCAAAATTGTGCAAACTATGTTTGAGCCTATGTGAACACAGCAAAAATGTATTTGTTGGGAGGACAGTAATGTTTGCTGCCTTGATCACTAACATCTTGATGTTCAATCTTTGTGTTTTTTCTTTCCACGCAGGATGTTCATCAGACCCAGTTAGCGCAGGCTGCGTTTCCCATAGTTCATCACGCTACGATGCCTCTGGGAAAGCCAGCCCAGGGCCATCTACCTGTCACCCTCAGCCTGCAGAGCGTGACAGGGAGAGAAAGCACAGGTCTTGGTACCTGAGTGGTTTGAGAGCCATGTTTCTGAGCAGAGGAGGCAGATCTGCAAAAACAAGTCACGGTTGTAGCAAGTGACAGAAATATTTTAAAGCAACTTGTTGGTGCTATAACCAAAAAAGGATATGAACTACTTGTGTGTAGGCAATAAAAGCAAGCTTTCAAAATGCAGTCCTTGAACAAGTTTTTATTCAGAATGTATTTGCTTTCCTTTCTTTTATGAATCGGAAACTTCTTAGATGAACCACACAAGTAGTTTAACAAATTCACCCTAAACTAAAAGTAGCACAAGCTCATCCATTTTCTTTGAGTTGTAGTATGTTCAGGGTCTGCTTGACATTCATCGGCATCGGTGTCATCCACATCTTCACAATGCTCAATGTGGTCCCCTTCCTCCCTCAAGAGGAAATTGAGTAGAACACATTCAGCTGTTATCACCACCAGGACCACAGCTGAAAGGGTCTTTAGAAGTCAAAATGTCCTTTCAATCACAACTCGGGTTGAGCTGTTGAGTGTGTTGAATTGCTCTTGCCTGTGTGACAAGTGCCCATTATCTCTGTATGGTGTGATGAGAGCTGTGCTGAGTGGCTAGGCAGAGTCTCCAAGCAAGTGGTCGTCACTTCCCATTACATCCTGGAGGTGGGCGATGGGCAGTTCCGCTGCACTCTGGCCTCATGCACAGACCCCGGCCAATCAGTGTACAGTACACATCCAGGAACATCATGTCTGATGTACACACTTCCTGGAGTTGAATGCTTGCATGTCCGTTCCTGTTTATGCAACTGTTTCTATGGCGTGTGGGTGCTAGGATGGGAATACGTGTGCCATCAGTGACTCCAGGGAAGTGAGTTGTGTTTTGAAAGGCATTTTCCAGGTTGGCAAGCTCATTTTCTCAGGGCAATCTTATGTATCATTCATCAGTACACACAGGACCTTGCAAACTTCAGATACTACATAATGCAGGGTTCCTTTTGACGTATCAAACCGGTCTGCAACACCCCTGAAGCTCTCTTGGTTTGTCAGCAGCCAAATGGAGCAGAGCAATTTCTTGGGGGTGTCCAAGGTTAAGTTGACCAAGAAAGGAGCAACTTTCTCACTAAGGGCTTGTGGAAAAGGATGCGCAGCATTCGTGTATAGTACAAGTCATACAACCCTATGGCACAGTGGAATATGCTGACACAAATCTTGCTTTAATGGCTGTTGTACACACACTGATGCACATACACACAGTGGGAATTGTAGGCATTGCAATTTGTAACATCAAATGTCATGGGCGTATACCCATTATTAAGAGTGGTCCAAAATGTGATTTTAAGGCATATTTCTTTCTTTTGCTATTGTGTAGGCTACCAAAGTGACTCTTTCATAAACATTTCTTCTCCACTCTTCTCATCTAAATATATTAATATTACACTATATCAACGATAATGATAGGCCTACTATTTCAATTGTGACAACATTAGGCCTATTATATTAGCGCTATTACTATAGATCATAAAACAATGTTGAAGGTAAGGAGTTGATTATCCTTCACCTGAAACGTTTTCCTTCTCATCCTGAAATGTGAGGTGAAAGCAGGATCACTATAACTAGGAACCACACTTTCCACACACTCCTTCCCAGCAAACACACAACGTCAGGGAGACGTTCAGATCATGTCTTAATAACGTCCGTCGGTCCAGAACCCCATTTGTTCGTCTACTGGACCCCTCAATATTCAAACGTCTGGCTTGGACCCCTCTAAGACGTCTGTGGACGTGCAAAACGGGTCCAATATCTGAACGTAAAAAAAAAACATTCATTCTGGCTCCTAATTGGATGACTTTGGACGTCCGAAAAAGACAAAAAAGACTTTCAGACGTGTCTTTGCTCAGTGGGTTCACTCGGCTGGGATACCCTCTGCCATTCTGGATAGCAAGGGTAGTGACTGTAACATCGACGATATGTTCTAGTGCTAAACACACATTTAAACCAATGTCATCAGGCTTGGAAAAGTCTTTGATAAGAACGCAAGAAATGGCCTTCTCAGCTGCCATAGTTGCAGGGGTGTTCAACACACCATCGTTTCAACGTAACAACATGTGTGTTAATGTGTAAAAAGGTATTAATGTGTGGTCATTATCTGTACACAAAAATACCATTAGTCTACTGGAAATGTGTTTGACCCAGAAATGGTGTTTCCTATAAATTGTTTTAAATGTCAATAGGCCCAGTGGAAAAACTTAGTTGCTAGGAGTTGCATGTTGAGCAGTTTGCGTAATTAGCATATCAGCAATTCCCAAAGTTTATTTTAATAGTAATGTACTGCAAATTGCATATCAAATGTAAGAAAACACATCAAGCCTAATTGCCATGCCTGTATTAGCATACTCATTAATAAATACTCATTTAAAAAGTACAAACATGTATTTTGTAACAACAAATCCACCCATTTGCATAAATTACAATATTTAGCTAATAAATCACAGTGTCTTGGTCTGGGAGCTGGTCTGGGGTTAGTAGCTGGTCTGGGGTTGGTAGATGGTCTGGGGTTGGTAGAGGGTCTGGGGTTGGTAGATGGTCTGGGGTCTGGTAGATGGTCTGGGGTTGGTAGCTGGTCTGGTAGCTGGTCTGGGGTTGGTAGATGGTCTGGGGTTGGTAGCTGGTCTGGGGTTGGTAGCTGGTCTGGTAGATGGTAGCTGGTCTGGGGTTGGTAGCTGGTCTGGGGTTGGTAGCTGGTCTGGGGTTGGTAGATGGTCTGGGGTTGGTAGATGGTCTGGGGTTAGTAGATGGTCTGGGGTCTGGTAGCTGGTCTGGGGTTGGTAGCTGGTCTGGGGTTGGTAGCTGGTCTGGTAGCTGGTCTGGGGTTGGTAGCTGGTCTGGGGTTGGTAGCTGGTCTGGGGTTGGTAGATGGTCTGGGGTTGGTAGCTGGTCTGGGGTTGGTAGCTGGTCTGGGGTTCGTAGCTGGTCTGGGGTTGGTAGCTGGTCTGGTAGATGGTAGCTGGTCTGGGGTTGGTAGCTGGTCTGGGGTTGGTAGCTGGTCTGGTAGATGGTAGCTGGTCTGGGGTTGGTAGCTGGTCTGGGGTTGGTAGATGGTCTGGTAGATGGTCTGGGGTTGGTAGCTGGTCTGGTAGATGGTCTGGGGTTGGTAGCTGGTCTGGGGTTGGTAGATGGTCTGGGGTTGGTAGCTGGTCTGGTAGATGGTCTGGGGTCTGGTAGCTGGTCTGGGGTTGGTAGCTGGTCTGGGGTTGGTAGATGGTCTGGGGTTGGTAGCTGGTCTTGGGTCTGTTAGCTGGTCTGGGGTTGGTAGCTGGTCTGGGGTTGGGAGCTGGTCTGGTAGCTGGTCTGGGGTTGGTAGCTGGTCTGGGGTTGGTAGATGGTCTGGGGTTGGTAGCTGGTCTGGGGTTGGGAGCTGGTCTGGGGTTGGTAGCTGGTCTGGGGTCTGGTAGATGGTCTGGGGTTGGTAGCTGGTCTGGTAGATGGTCTGGGGTTGGTAGCTGGTCTGGTAGCTGGTCTGGGGTTGGTAGATGGTCTGGGGTTGGTAGATGGTCTGGGGTTGGTAGATGGTCTGGGGTTGGGAGCTGGTCTGGGGTTGGTAGATGGTCTGGGGTTGGTAGCTGGTCTGGGGTTGGTAGATGGTCTGGGGTTGGTAGCTGGTCTGGGGTTGGTAGATGGTCTGGGGTTGGTAGCTGGTCTGGGGTTGGTAGCTGGTCTGGGGTTGGTAGATGGTCTGGGGTTGGTAGCTGGTCTGGGGTTGGTAGCTGGTCTTGGGTTGGGAGCTGGTCTGGGGTCTGTTAGCTGGTCTGGGGTTGGTAGATGGTCTGGGGTTGGTAGATGGTCTGGGGTTGGTAGCTGGTCTGGGGTTGGTAGATGGTCTGGGGTTGGGAGCTGGTCTGGGTCTGGTAGCTGGTCTGGGGTTGGTAGCTGGTCTGGGGTTGGTAGATGGTCTGGGGTTGGTAGATGGTCTGGGGTTAGTAGATGGTCTGGGGTTGGTAGCTGGTCTGGGGTCTGGTAGCTGGTCTGGGGTCTGTTAGCTGGTCTGGGGTTGGTAGCTGGTCTGGGGTTGGTAGCTGGTCTGGGGTTAGTAGATGGTCTGGGGTTGGTAGCTGGTCTGGGGTTGGTAGATGGTCTGGGGTTGGTAGCTGGTCTTGGGTTGGGAGCTGGTCTGGGGTCTGTTAGCTGGTCTGGGGTTGGTAGATGGTCTGGGGTTGGTAGCTGGTCTGGGGTTGGGAGCTGGTCTGGGGTTGGTAGCTGGTCTGGGGTTGGGAGCTGGTCTGGGGTCTGTTAGCTGGTCTGGGGTTGGTAGCTGGTCTGGGGTTGGGAGCTGGTCTGGGGTCTGTTAGCTGGTCTGGGGTTGGTAGATGGTCTGGGGTTGGGAGCTGGTCTGGAGCTGGTAGATCACCTTTCTAAATTGAGTAAAAGGGAAAACATATCAATTTCCTGATTTTGACCAAACTATGCAAATTATATTAATGAGGAAGGCTATATGACTGCGCCATGGTAACAGATGAATGTCTGGACATCACAAACATGGACTTATACTCTTAGATCACCTTTCTAAGTTAAGTGGAAGCAAAATTAACGCCATTTCCAGTTTTTTAGTAACCAGGTTTAATCTAATCTGCTAAACCTGTAGATGACATTTTAAAAATTCATAGGAAACAGCATTTCAAGGTTTCATATTGGGGTTTCCAGTAGACAATAATATATATATATATATATATATATATATATATATATATATATATATATATATATAATATTCTGCTGACACAAAGCACATGTACCACTGAACTCAAATACAAATGTAACACTGATATCAAATCAATGGTACACTGTTTAATCTGTGACACACACATACACACACGCACAGACACACACAAACACACACACACACAGTGACGTGCACAGATAGACATGAGGTGGCGCTAGAGCACCTGCCCTTTGCCCTCTGGACAAGGCAAGTGCCCCTTACTTTTTTTTTTTTTTCTTTAACAGTGTAGGCCTACTGTATGTGGCCCATGGTGACATAGATCGATTCTCGATTAAAAGCGTGTAATAATAATGCCCCAAAATGCGTTGTAATTTTGCCAACCCCCCCACCCCCGCACACACACACACACCCACGGCACACCCGTGCCCCTCTCCTCCCTCTCTTCCTTTGTCAACGGTAAACGTGAAAAGCAACACAAACGGAGGCGCGCTACTCCTCCACTGCCCTTTCCCCATCCAGTCCCCTAAGCCTCAGTTGCAAAACTATAACTTGCATTTATTTGTCTCTGTTGTGAAGTAAGTCTCATACAGCGCCAAACAGCTGAGCCTAAATTAGCCGACTGCCCACCTGCTTAACAAGCTAGACGCTTGTTAATCAATTAATGGATTTAACGTAATGATGACCACCACACCACCAATGTCGGTCGAATTTGTTGTTAGTACAGCATGTGAAGCTATCAGTATACTTAAGCTCGCGCGACAATCGCAAAAAACTCTGTCATCACCCCCCCCCCCCCCCCCCCCCTGTCAACATCTCACCGCGCAAAGTGCCCTAATTTTTCACTGAGCATCTGCCTCCAAAATGTCTGTGCACGCCACTGCACACACACACACACACACACACACACACACACACATACACACACTCATCTATTTGTACAGGGCACCAAAAGATGTTTCATCTGCGGGTGTCCCAGGGTGACAGTGGGGAGGGAGGGACCTCAGAGGGTGAAAGTGCGGAGGGACGGACCTCCCAGGGTGACAGTGCGGAGGGACGGACCTAGGAGGGTGACAGTGGGGAGGGATGGACCTCCCAGGGTGACAGTGCGGAGGAAGGGACCTCACACGGTGACAGTGCGGAGGAAGCAGCCGGGAGACGCCGCACGGCCGGCCCCTCTCTACCCCTCGCTCGCCCCTGTTACTCAATAGACTGACAGTTCGCACCAGTGAAGCCAGGAATGGACACACACACACACACACACACACACACACACACACACACACACACACACACACACACACACACACACAATCCTGGTCCAGTGGGGGTTAACCTGAATTGAGTGTGAGAGTCTTAGGGGGTGGAAGTCTTCAGAGGTGATGACAGCTCTGTCAATAAAGAAAATCACTAACCCATTATGATGAAAAGGCACAATTAGGCTTAACTGTGTTCTGAGGACCCTCGCCCCCCCCCCCCCCCCCCCCCCCCCACACACACACACACACACACACTCGCCAACACTGTCTCACTTATTCAAACATACAGGCACGCACACACACTCTCGGAGAGGGGGTGAGGAGGTAAAATCAGTAATGCGATTACTCAAAGACACACTCCACCTCAGCGGTAACTGGCCTGTCTGTCTGCCAGCAGGGGTGAGAGGTC
>NC_140249.1:1409702-1454702 GCF_949987555.1 Borostomias antarcticus
CCAACGGAAAACAAGTCTTTGATCAATCTCTTCTGGATATTTACAGTATGAACAATGTCATCTCATTAGGCTTCCAAGTGTATTAAATGCAAAGACAGACTCTGAAGCAACTCTTTCTGATCCCTTCATTTCAAAAATCACCCAAATGATCAAAAAATAGCACTGCTGTGATGTCATTATAACAACTGTGTATTTTAATTATGTTAATTGTAACCTTTAAATTTGCAACTTGGAATTGAGTATTAGAGTTTATCTGTAGCATAATCTTAGAGCCGGCAGGAACATTTCACTGTGACTGTATACTGTACACTACATGTGAGAAATAAAATAATCTTGAACAACTGCGATCTTGATGTGGTTTTAGTGGGATTAGGCCCCCCTTGTGTTGACTGGTTCCCAATCAGGGGTACGGATACGCCTCGGGACAGGATCACACTGCAGGGGGTACGGGGAAACATTGAGATTACAACGTATTTCAAAAAATGACGAGAAAATATTCCAAGTCATTTCATGAAGCCATTGCTAAAATGGTAGGTGCGCGCCACAACTAGTTGGACTGGACTCAAAACTGCGCTCACAGACTCACGAACCAACCGGTCAGCAAACATGGTGTAATGACTCAGACGTGCGGTCACTCTGCTGTAGCCCTGGACCCAGGGTTAGGGAGGCCCTGTGAGAAAAGGGGAAAAAAGAGGCCAAGCCCAAACACTGTCACTTTAGTCGTAGTAAATGTTGTATGTATTTGTATACAACTATAGATTTGGGGCGGCTGTGGCTCAGTGGTAGAGCGGGTCGTCCAATGATCATAGGGTCGGCGGTTCGAATCCCACCGCCTCCTGTCCACATGTCAAAGTGTAGTTGAGCAAGACATTGAACCCCAAATTGCTCCCAATGAGCAGGTTAGCACCATGCATGGCAGCTGCTGCCATTGGTGTGTGAATGGGTGAATAAGAGGCCATTGTAAAGCGCTTTGGATAAAAGCACTATATAAGTGCAGTCCATTTAGTATATGTTTTCTATGGATTTACTTGTATGTCCACCACGGCCACAGTGTTTTCTTGGTGAAGTCCTAATCATTCAAAGTCCAAATCCTTCCAGAAAGCCAGCCAGCCTGTCTCCAGCAGCGTCAGAGCACCCAGCACAAGTCTCGCTAAAACTCAAGACTTTATCGATGGGAACCAGTCAGGATTAAAGTCAAGACGGACCACACTGAACTCAGGTCAGTCAAAGCGCTGGAGGAAACTCACGCTACGTCTCCACTTCAGTAAAACAACAACAGCACGTTCTATCGCCCAAGTTCTCATTGTCCCTGCAGCCACGGTTGAATAGTCCTGGAACAGATTTAGGAGGACCATTAACACACATGAGAGAGGGAGTACTAATTGGCAAAGCAGCTCGAGGGGTTTGTCTAAGACAGAACGAGGCGGGGAACCACGGTTCTATAGGGTACTGTAGGGAATCCACAGAGGTTTTTGAACAGTTAGCATATCCTGTGTTTGCATGGTTGGCGTTTGCATGGTGGTGATGAAGCGTTGTGGAGGCTTCTGGGTAATTAGGACTGTCTAATGGAGGAGGGCTGCTGGAGCTGTTAGCGCGTAGCGGGCTCTTTCTCGTCGTGTACCCGAGACTGAAAGCTTGCCTGCTGCACCAAACCAAGCAGAAATAAAAGCAACACAGTCACAGTCACTCCTCCAGTCGAATAAAAAAAAGCAGAATCAGGAGGGTGTGTGTGTGTGTGTGTGTGTGTGTGTGTGTGTGTGTGTGTGTGTGTGTGTGCGTGTTTAAGTGACAGCCCATTGGCCAAACGTGTACTTTCTTTCCCGTTGAGCGCTACCGTATGCTAAAAGAATTCCTCCGCCTCAATCATCCCCTCTCACGGAGGCCCGTTATTACGTTTGCATTCCTCCGTACGGGGTAGACAGGCTATATTGGAAAACCTGAGAATGCACAAAGATGATTTACAATCGTCTCAAAAGCCCTTTGTTTCCCCGTGATAAATCAGGTGGAATACGAGGGAGAGACCGCAGGTGAGAGAGACCGCCTGGCTTTCACTGGGGGCGACGACGAAAATAGACCTGGCATGCATCAATAAGCCAACGTATCAGAGGGGAATTACAGAGGGCGTCTCGATACGGGGAGGAAGCTCACAATTAGGACACTTGAGACAAAGGGGGGGGGGGGGGTGGGGGGTGGGGGGGGGGGGGGTCGGTCGGGAAGAGCCGCCGCTGGAGATAGAAAGGGAACCGCAGCCGTCTTCTCGTCCGGACCGGTCCTCATCCGCCGCCTCGTCCCACGCCGCTCCGCGGGACCTTGGGTAGGGGGTCTCACGTTGTCTCCGTTAACGCGGGGTTGGGGGGGCGGAGCTAGCGTGGATAATGAGGAGCGAGAGAAGTGAGGAGGCGGAGCCAGGCGCCTGGCGGGACCCGCCCAGGACGGCCTCGCCGCGCTAAAGCATCTATCCCAGTTTTTTTTATTTTAGTTCAATTTTTTTTGGTCCTCGACCACGTTGGCGGGATATCAATAGGCCTCTCCGTACGGGGGCCTTCGGGAGTAGCCAGCCCGGTGGGTCCTGGCGGCGCCCGCGTCGTAGTCCCTCCTCCTGGGCAGACAGAAGGTCACCCGGGCCCTCGGCGCAGACGGCGCTCTTCAGCCCGCCGACCGTCGGATCCCTGGCCAGGTGGTTCGGAGCCCAGGCCGCTGAGGATTGTGGGAAGGGGGAGGACAATGGCCGTCGTGGGTGTGGAGGGACTGATAGAGGTGCTGGCGAAAGCTCACTGATATTTAGAGACCCCCCCCCCACCCACCCCCCCCCCCGCCTTCCCACAACCCCCTAAGCCTCAAAGGAGCCTGTGTGTGTGTGCGTGTGAGCATGTGTGAATGTGTGTGTTTGTGTGTGTGTGTGTGTATTACAAAAGGCCAATGTTGATGGTGATGATGTTGATGATGATGATGATGATGATGATGATAAAGTATTTTGACAAGCTTGGTTTCATCCTCCGTCTTTAGAACTCTGTGGAGTTTCTTATCACACAGACGAAGATTACAGCAGTGGCACAAAGCAAACAAGCAGCTTCAATCCCCGCGGCGAAATCACACCTTATTCTGGGAGGGGGTGATCATTTGGGAAGCTCACAAACACACGCACACACACACACACACACACACACACACACACACACACACCGCTGCCAGACAGAGACTGTAAGAATAGAGTTTGTGGGTCTCTGTCTATTAGCAGTAGGAACACTGTGTTATGCTATCAGGCTTTCTCTCTAACCCCTTGTTCTTTAGGTGTGTGACATGTGCTGCAGGCAACGGTGACGATGGTGACAGTGTGTCTGGGGAAGCTCGTAGAGGAAGGTCGCCTCTTTAGCGCACGCATGCGTGCGTGTGTGTGCATGCGTGCTCACGAGACGTGAAAAGGTGTGTATACTGCCATATGGCATGAACCCAGGTGAGGTTTTCACAGTCCTCAGTGTGTGTGTGTGTGTGTGTGTGTGTGTGCGCGCGTGTCGAGCGGCAAGGAGAGCACCTCATCAGTAGGCCATCTGTGCCTCGTTCACTTCAAAGAGGCCCTCTGCTCAGAACTACCTCTCAGACAAATGAATAATTTAGTTGATTTGAACACATTTGCCGTGAAGGATTTTGTTCTCCGGCAGAACTCGGAACCTTTTCAGGAAGTGGAGTTCTGCTCTGGCCTCCAGATGAAAGCCAGGTTCCTTTCTGCGTGTACTCTCCTTCCTGTCCCGACAGACAGCCAATGGGAACACCTTAAAGGCAATTAATGCTTATGTCACAACCACAACCCATAGCAGATAAGAGTGGGATATTCACGCCCCCCCCCCCCCCCCCCCACCCGCCCCTCCCTCTCCCGGGTTACCGTACGGTCTGGCCGCCGCCGCGCCTCATCTCCATGGTAACTAGAGCGCGTTGTAGCCTGGGCTGTTACCGCGCCGCCGCCTTCTGGGTTGTTGTCTTCCGAAGCCTCTGAAACCCTGTCACGCCGAGCCAGGATCCGGACGCCGGCCCCCCCCCCCGGCCTCACAGAGTCCAGCCCCCGCCCCCCCCCCCCCCCCGGCCTCACAGAGTCCAGCCCCCGCCGCCCCCTCCCGACCTGACGTGAACAGGCGTCTCGCTGACGCCATTCTCGCGTCAACGCTACGTCTCGGCGACCAGGAATTGACCTTTGCTACCGTGTGTTGTCTTAACGGGGCCGCGCCCGCGCTTCAGCTCTCATTAGCTCTGCACCTGGTGACTCATGACTGCTAACGCGCCGTTAATGATCATTAATGGCCATTTCAGCTCCCATACCTGCTTTTTTCTGCGTTAATGGTTGAGAGGCACACACGCACTTACTCTCTCTCTCTCTCACACACACGCGCGCACACACACGCACGTGTGCACACACACACACACACTGAACCCCATTAAAAGGGCTGACAGTCTGAGTTACAGCTGAGTTACGAAGGCCTCAATTACTCGTCAACTCTGACAGTGTTCCCTGGTTATGAACGGCTGGATGGATTTACAGCGCACATCACCCTCGTCAGGGAAAAGGGGGGTTGGCATTCAAAGTAGACAGCTAAAGATTTATATATGTGTGGCTGATTGTGTACATTTGTGTATGCGTGTGTGTGTGTGCGCGCGTGTGTGTGTGTGTTGTGTGTGTGTGTGTGTGTGTGTGTGTGTGTGTGTGTGTCTGTGTGTGTGTGTGTGAGACTGGACTGGCCCACACACAGCATCTTAAGTGTGTACTAGCAGTTGTCTATGGTTGTGTTGTGCTGAACCTCCATGGCCGAGTCAGCAGGTGAGAGAGAGGTTCTGACCCTCTGGGGCCTCTCACTGGAACTGTACTGTACAGTATAGACCCAGACCAGGCCAGGCCAGACCAGACCAGACCAGACCAGACCAGACCAGACCAGACCAGACCCAGACCAGACCAGACCAGACCAGACCAGACCAGACCCAGACCAGACCAGACCAGACCAGACCAGACCAGACCAGACTACACCAGACTACACCAGACCAGACCAGACCAGACCAGACCAGACCAGACCAGACCAGACTAGACCAGACTAGACCAGACCAGACTAGACCAGACCAGACCAGACCAGACCAGACCCAGACCAGACCAGACCCAGACCAGACCAGACCAGACCAGACCAGACCAGACCAGACCAGACTAGACCCAGACCAGACCAGACCAGACCAGACCAGACTAGACCAGACTAGACCAGACCAGACTAGACCAGACCAGACCCAGACCAGACCAGACCAGACCAGACCAGACCAGACCAGACCAGACCAGATCAGACCAGACCAGACCAGACCAGACTACGCCGGATGAGATCAGAGCAGACCAGACCAGACCAGACCAGACCAGACCAGACCAGACCAGACCCAGACCAGACCAGACCAGACCAGACCAGACCAGACCAGACTACGCCGGATGAGATCAGAGCAGAGCAGCTCTATACCAGCTCCCTACATGTCCTTGAGTTAACGTACTATAATGAGGTCTGTGTGAAAACGTACTGTATGCAATAACGTCCCTGGGCCTGGCGAGGAGGAGGACGGGGGCGGAGCCAAAGGCACCTAATGACAGAGCCTGAATGAAATGAAATATGTTAATAAATGGGCTCATAAATGGTGTGATGATTCGCTGTCGAATGTAGCCATGCATCACTGTCATTGGCTGGGGTTCATGTCTTTGTTTCATGTCAAGCTCCTGGAAATGAAGGAGATTCAAATTTACACACCCAAAGTGTTTGATACAGTATATTAATATTTAGGAATATTTAATAGAGGAATTATTAATCATGACGTGTTTTCACAAGGTCTATCAACATTCCGGACACCTCGTGATTTTAAATAATGAGTTATGGGGGATTTTTTTTTGTAGAACTTTCTTGGATGAGTGAATGTGTTGCCAGTATTTAAAAATGAAAAATGAAAAATGAAAACTGTTTTTTCAGTGGGGTATGATTTTGAGCTCTCACCTCGGATGGACCTTCTAGGCACACCCTACACATACAAACACACACGCACGCACACACACACACACACACACACACACACGCACACACACACACACACACACACACACACACACACACACACACACACTCATCCAAGTGTGAGTACTACAGTTAGCTGTTAGCTCAGTGCTCTTCACGTCCTGATTACCCAAGATCCACTTGGCCCTCTTAATCACAGAGTGGAACCCCCCTAGTCCCTTCCCCCCCCTCCTCCCCTTCCTCTCCTACCCCCCCATCCCACCTGCCCCCCCCCCCCCCTACCTCCCTCCAGCCCCAGAGGAAGGGTGGATGCAGCACAGTGTAGAATTCCAAGATGCTCTGCTGTTTTTCACAGAGGGATGAACTCAACTAAAAGAGAGAGAGACAGACAGAGAGGCAGACAGAGAGAGAGAGAGAGGGACTGAGAGAGATAGAATGGTAGGGAGAGGGAGGGAGAGAGAGAGAGAGAGAGGGACTGAGAGAGATAGAATGGTAGGGAGAGGGAGGGAGGGAGGGAGGGAGAGAGAGAGACAGACAGAGAGCCAGGCAGAGAGAGAGAGAGAGAGAGAGAGGGACTGAGAGAGATAGAATGGTAGGGAGAGGGAGGGAGGGAGAGAGAGAGAGGGAGGGACTGAGAGAGATAGAATGGTAGGGAGAGGGAGGGAGGGAGGGAGAGAGAGAGACAGACAGAGAGGCAGGCAGAGAGAGAGAGAGAGGGACTGAGAGAGATAGAATGGTAGGGAGAGGGAGGGAGGGAGAGAGAGATAGAATGGTAGGGAGAGGGAGGGAGGGAGAGAGAGATAGAATGGTAGGGAGAAAGAGGGAGGGAGAGAGAGAGACAGACAGAGAGGCAGGCAGAGAGAGAGAGAGGGAGGGACTGAGAGAGATAGAATGGTAGGGAGAGGGAGGGAGGGAGAGAGAGATAGAATGGTAGGGAGAAAGAGGGAGGGAGAGAGAGAGACAGACAGAGAGGCAGGCAGAGAGAGAGAGAGGGAGGGACTGAGAGAGATAGAATGGTAGGGAGAGGGAGGGAGGGAGAGAGAGAGAGAAAGAGTGAGAGGGAGAAAACAGTAGAAATAAAAGGAGTTATTGTTGTTTACGGTATTGAGGGAATTCGATCGTATCTTTCCAAATTAGACAGCAGCAGTGTGAGAGATAGCGTGCGTGTTGTCGTATTGTCCGGCGGTAACCAACCGGCTACCCTCTTCGGTTTGAAAGACACTTCAATCTCTGAACTGCCTTTAACTTGTTTATTATTCAAATAAATCCAAACTGGTGTGAATGTGTGTTTTCCTATGAAAATGAAATAAACAGTGATACAAATAAAAGTATTGTAGAAATAACAGCGCGAGAAATAAATCCTATTGTTGAATTGATAACAGTGCTGTTTCACTTAAAGACCACACAGACTTTATCACACATAGACACCACAAATGAGCACCGAACAGTCTATGGCACAGCAAGAAGTAGAGAAATATAGATCGTCTCAAAGCTAAGATAACATAAACACACCGTATGTAAGGCAGATAGTCGTTACTAACACATAAAGAGCAGATTAATATGAAATCTAAATATAACACGGGAAATAATTACCTGTTGGGACATGAAATGGTAAAGTGACGGCACTTATATAGCGCTTTTCCACCTTAACGGCACTCAAAGTGCTTTACAATGGCCTCTCATTCACCCACACACACACATTCACACACCAATGGCGGTAGCTGCCATGCAAGGTGCTAACCTGCTCATTGGGAGCAAGTGGGGGTTAGGTGTCTTGCTCAAGGACACTTCGACGTGTGGACAGTCGGAGCTGGGATTTGAACCAATGACCCTTCGATCACTGAACGACCCGCTCTACCAACTGAGCTACAGCCGCCCATTAACGTTAGCCTAGCCTTGCATAGTGGTGCACTTGCATTGTACTTAGAGAACATAAGCTTGGTAAATGCTGGTGAGAAATAATAAAGTATATGACAACTCACTTTATCAGCCACGCACACAAAAACACAATAGTAGGAAATGAATTAGTACATTAATCAGGTCGCGGGGAAAAAAACCTCTACTGCAATCAACGAACTAATGAATGTTCAGTAAGTCAACGAGGAGGGACCAGTCCAACAGCAGGAGGTCTTCCACAGACAGCAGCGTCTGGAAATAGGATTCTGCACATGAACTTGACATTTAGGTGAGTAATCTAAAGTGGAATAAACAGAATATGATAGAAAACTAAATGTTTGCCTTCTATCACACAGCGACTCGTTTTAAACTGCCTTTAGAAAGACGTGGCACGTGTCTCTTTTAAAATGTGCACGGCTCTAAGCTCGAAACGACTGCCTGCGTTTACTGAAAGGTTACTCTTGACACATCGCATGGGATTTTATATGCAATAAACACACACAGATCGACCGCTACGATATAAGAGCCTCACGACCCTCTTTAAAGGACCAGCGACCGACCCAAGACCCTCTTTAAGGGCCTGTAGGACCAGCGACCGACCCAAGACCCTCTTCACGGGCCTGTAGGACCAGCGACCGACCCAAGACCCTCTTTACGGGCCTGTAGGACCAGCAACCGACCCAAGACCCTCTTTACGGGCCTGTAGGACCAGCGACCGACCCAAGACCCTCTTCACGGGCCTGTAGGACCAGCGACCGACCCAAGACCCTCTTTAAGGGACCAGCGACCGACCCAAGACCCTCTTCACGGGCCTGTAGGACCAGCGACCGACCCAAGACCCTCTTTAAGGGCCTGTAGGACCAGCGACCGACCGCAAGACCCTCTTTAAGGGACCAGCGACCGACCCAAGACCCTCTTTAAGGGACCAGCGACCGACCCAAGACCCTCTTCACGGGCCTGTAGGACCAGCGACCGACCCAAGACCCTCTTCACGGGCCTGTAGGACCAGCGACCGACCCAAGACCCTCTTCACGGGCCTGTAGGACCAGCGACCGACCCAAGACCCTCTTCACGGGCCTGTAGGACCAGCGACCGACCCAAGACCCTCTTCACGGGCCTGTAGGACCAGCGACCGACCCAAGACCCTCTTCACGGGCCTGTAGGACCAGCGACCGACCCAAGACCCTCTTCACGGGCCTGTAGAACCAGCGACCGACCCAAGACCCTCTTCACGGGCCTGTAGGACCAGCGACCGACCCAAGCAGAACACGTTTCTACGTACATTCTGCACGGTGAACGACAGAGACTGGTAATGGTTCTAAACAGGAAGGAGTGTGTGTCATGGACGTACAGTAATGGTTCTAAACAGGAAGTGTGTGTCATGGACGTACAGTAATGGTTCTAAACAGGAAGGAGTGTGTCATGGACGTACAGTAATGGTTCTTAACAGGAAGGAGTGTGTGATGGACGTACAGTAATGGTTCTAAACAGGAAGGAGTGTGTGATGGACGTACAGTAATGGTTCTAAACAGGAAGGAGTGTGTGATGGACGTACAGTAATGGTTCTAAACAGGAAGTGTGTGTCATGGACGTACAGTAATGGTTCTAAACAGGAAGGAGTGTGTCATGGACGTACAGTAATGGTTCTTAACAGGAAGGAGTGTGTGATGGACGTACAGTAATGGTTCTAAACAGGAAGGAGTGTGTCATGGACGTACAGTAATGGTTCTAAACAGGAAGGAGAGTGTCATGGACGTACAGTAATGGTTCTAAACAGGAAGGAGTGTGTCATGGACGTACAGTAATGGTTCTAAACAGGAAGGAGTGTGTGATGGACGTACAGTAATGGTTCTAAACAGGAAGGAGTGTGTCATGGACGTACAGTAATGGTTCTAAACAGGAAGGAGTGGTGTCATGGACGTACAGTAATGGTTCTAAACAGGAAGGAGTGTGTCATGGACGTACAGTAATGGTTCTTAACAGGAAGGAGTGTGTGATGGACGTACAGTAATGGTTCTAAACAGGAAGGAGTGTGTCATGGACGTACAGTAATGGTTCTAAACAGGAAGGAGAGTGTCATGGACGTACAGTAATGGTTCTAAACAGGAAGGAGTGTGTCATGGACGTACAGTAATGGTTCTAAACAGGAAGGAGTGTGTCATGGACGTACAGTAATGGTTCTTAACAGGAAGGAGTGTGTCATGGACGTACAGTAATGGTTCTAAACAGGAAGGAGTGTGTCATGGACGTACAGTAATGGTTCTAAACAGGAAGGAGTGTGTCATGGACGTACAGTAATGGTTCTAAACAGGAAGGAGTGTGTGATGGACGTACAGTAATGGTTCTAAACAGGAAGGAGTGTGTCATGGACGTACAGTAATGGTTCTAAACAGGAAGGAGTGTGTGATGGACGTACAGTAATGGTTCTAAACAGGAAGGAGTGTGTCATGGACGTACAGTAATGGTTCTAAACAGGAAGGAGTGTGTGATGGACGTACAGTAATGGTTCTAAACAGGAAGGAGTGTGTCATGGACGTACAGTAATGGTTCTAAACAGGAAGGAGTGTGTCATGGACGTACAGTAATGGTTCTAAACAGGAAGTGAGTTTGTGTCATGGACGTACAGTAATGGTTCTAAACAGGAAGTGAGTTTGTGTCATGGACGTACAGTAATGGTTCTAAACAGGAAGGAGTGTGTCATGGACGTACAGTAATGGTTCTAAACAGGAAGGAGTGTGTGATGGACGTACAGTAATGGTTCTAAACAGGAAGGAGTGTGTCATGGACGTACAGTAATGGTTCTAAACAGGAAGGAGTGTGTATCATGGACGTACAGTAAGCCCCGTACGGGCAGTGTGGAGTGTGCTGGATCACATAAGAGCCGTCCTCAGCCCACAGCCACCGCCTAGCAAACACGCAACGTCAGGGAGACGTTCAGATCATGTCTTAATAACGTCCGTCGGTCCTGAACCCCGTTTGTACGTCTGCTGGACCCCTCAATATTCACACGTCTGGCTTGGACCCCTCTAAGACGTCTGTGGACGTGCAAAACGGGTCCAATATCTGAACGTAAAAAAAAACATTCATTCTGGCTCCTAATTGGATGTCTTTGGACGTCCGAAAAAGACAAAAAAGACATCTAAAAGACGTCTTTTAGACGTGTCTTTGCTCAGTGGGTGGAAGCGTCCGGGTTCTGGGTCGGCACCCTGCTCTCAGAATGAAAGACGGCAGAGGAGTGTGAGCTGTGTGTAGCGTCCTCTCTGTCCTAAACCAGAGAAGACTCTGATCATGTAGAGCCAGTGAATTCAGAAGTAGAAAACGAACGTGGAGCTCCAAACAAGATGAGTGCTGTAATAAACACGGAACTATAACGAGAGACTGAACCGTGCCTCCATTTCCGTCGGCAATTTCCTTTTCAATCATCATGGATTCAAGGACCAATACTGGATTTCATAAACTAGAATCGAGGTGTAATAGTGCTTTCGTACAGTATTGTGTGGCGCATTTAAAATGGCTGACTGTCAGCACTGTGTTCACTACCTGTATATTTAATAGAAATGTAATGCAATACAATATGATATTACTGTATGTAATTTAATGAAGGATATGCTTAATATTTTCTGTAATTCCCATTCAGTTTCTTCCACCCTGAAGAATGGAGGGAGCATATTACCCTGCAGCGTGTGAAAGCCATATGCAATCAAAGTCCTGTCTGCAATTTATCAAATGTGTAAAATATATGTCGGGAAGGAAATATATGCCATTTACTGAGCCTTTCATAAAACATATTCTTTGGTAATAGTGTTCTGCTGACACCCTTATGTATTATTGAACAGATCTCATTTTCATTCAAACAACCTGCGAGGTCGTCACACACACACACACGCGCACACACACACACGCACACACACACACACACACACACACACACACACAGACACACACACACTCGCAGATACACAAAGCCCTAATAACATTTTGTGAGAGAATTAGTCACCCTGTCCTTTGCTGGCAATTTTCCCCTGGTTGCCGTGGCATTTATCAAGCGGAAGAGTCGAGGTAAATGAGTACTTTGTGATGCAGTTTTATTGAGCCTTATTTAGCTCTGAATCTTTTTGAGCCTGCTCTCCCCCGTAAACACTCTCTCTCACACACACACACACACACACACACGCACACACATGCAAACACAGCACTTCACATATGTACTGCAGACGTACAAACTCATCAGTCCATGACCACAAGCCGCAGCACGTCAGGTTTCTTCCGCAGTACCTCAGGTTTCTGCCGTAGACGACTACAGTTTGAGTTTGACAGGATGTGCTCGATTGCTTTGTGAGTCCTGGTTAAGCGTCAGGGCACTGCTCTCTCTCTGTCTCTGTCTCTCTGTCTCTCTCTCTCTCTCTCCCTGTCTCTCTCTCTACACAGCAAGACTATATCAGAGTCCGACCATAAGTTAACAAGTTATTGTCAAGTTATCAGTCAACAAGTTAGCATTGCTTTATTGGGTTTAGGTTAAAGGCTGCTACCTGTGCCTAGCCTACTTATGAACAGGCTAAACCACCCTCTCTATGACTTGGCTTGTTATGTTGTCTTTGTAAATCAACATAAAATATTCCCGTCTAGCCTATTCTTCACTTGCATTAGGCTAGAACTAATTTTGTCCTGTTCTGGATTTTCATGTCATTCTGGTGAAACAAAATGTTTTATCTTTCATTCTATATTAACAAGGAATATGTTCCTTTAGCTAGATTTTCTAGGTCTAGGTCGTAGGCCCTGTTGTGTATCTGGCCGGTAAAAACAGTACATCAGTTGTATTCAGAAAAGGCTTTAATCTCCGTGTTTCCGTGAGAGCCTCTCAAAGCCAAAGCCAGTCAACATTGAAAATCGGGATTATTGGTTTGCCGGATATTTTGAAAATGCAGCAGCAACTGTAGAGTCTGTAGGGTCATAGAGTCTGTCGAGTCGCCCTCCTACAGTACCAGCTGTGAATGCTGGACTCTGAAGCCCACCCTGCAGGTGACCCTTGACGGGTGCTACACCAGAATGCTGCATGAAGTACTAAACATCCACCAGAACGAACACGTTCCCAACAAGCATCTGTATGGGGGTGGGGGGGTCACCGAGGGTGAGTGAGGAAATAGCAGCCAGATACCAGGAGCTGCCAGAGATACCAGCCAGCAAACTGGTGCTGTGGGAGCCAACATAAGGGCATGGATCACAAGGGCGTCCCACACCAACGTACGTGGCGTACTTAAGAAAGATGCAGCAGCGGAAAGTACCGGCGAGCGGCCAGATGGATCAGGATCGAGGTGACCGGAGGGCTCGTCCGAGGACTTGAACCTCCGGCCCTTTCTTTCACAGTAGGCAGCGTGTACGGGACTCGCCCAGGGGTCAACCAAGTCCTCCTGTCCGTCTTCGCCAGGGACTGACAGCGTTAGCGATCTGTTCTTCTGCATGTTTTTCGTATTGGGTTCTTTACGGGGGAAACCCTTGAGAACACGGGGAGAACATGCAAACTCTGCACAGAAAGGCAGAAGACTGTCTTGCTGTGAGGCAGCAGTGCAAGGTACTGCGCCACCGTGACGCATATGAGCAATTTTGGGGCTCAGCGTCTTGCTCAAGGACACTTCGGCGCACTCCGAAGGCTGGAATCAAACCGGGGACCTTGTGATCCTCAGCCAGCTGCTCTACCTCCTGAGCTATGGGTCAGCCCTCATCATCATCATCATCATCATCATCATCATCATCATCATCATAATAATAATAAACTGTTACAGCCATCCATACTCAAGAAGTAGGCTACTATCTGGCTGGTACACATAGTGTCTTGTCTGGCCACAGTAAAATCGACTAATTTCAGTCCACCTGGTCAGAAATTCAAAACTGACATTTCACAATGCTCCCGCATCCAGTCTGAACATGGTGTTAGAGCGTTAGAGAGAGCATGCATATTAAGTAGCATGTCAAAGGGATGATGTGTTAAGCAATTAGACGTTACTGTGTATGTGGTGTTGCATTGTGGTTGAGTGGTGGAGATGTACATTTCTGCTTATTCACCCTCAGGAAGCATGCATATTAAGTAGAATGGCAAAGGGATGATGCGTTAAGCAATTAGACCTCACTTCCTGTTGTGTATCTATACCTTTAAGAGAGCCTGCTTTTGTGAGTGACAGGTGTTTGGGTGTTGACTGATTGAAAATTCAAATCCCAACTGCCCACTAACAAATTAACATGCATCATGCATTTCAATGGGAAGGCATGTCCGGCAGAAATCAGACAGAAATTCAAAACGCTGCTTATTGACTTAAGCCAATGAGGTCAAAGGGATGGACATTTTCAACATTCCACCATGGATTTCCAATGGACAAGAAAGTGCCAGTAAAAGTTAAATAACTTAAAAACTAGTTGTGATATCAAGATAAAAAGTCAGAGCATGATACAGCGTGTAAAGCTGAACAGAATACACTTTAAATGGTGAAAATCGGTTAAACGAGAGTAGTTAGATGGCAAAAAGTGGTCAGAACAGGAGGAAGTGGAGGAAGATGGCTAAGTATGCAGAGTAACAATAGTGTGATTTGCTAAAGCAATCACACTAATAATACGTATGCAAGAGAACAATAGTGTTATTTGCTAAAGCAGTCACACTGATTAAAAAAAAGAAAAATCGTTAAATACCATGATGGTGGATCAGTGATGCTCACGTTTCAGTCTGTTTATTCAAAGCCCTTTAACACAAAGGACTTTACAGAGAAAGAG
Source organism: Borostomias antarcticus (assembly GCF_949987555.1). Lineage (NCBI taxonomy): Eukaryota > Metazoa > Chordata > Actinopteri > Stomiiformes > Stomiidae > Borostomias > Borostomias antarcticus. The sequence continues at coordinate 1,424,375 of NC_140249.1, forward strand.
TCTAATCAGATCTCGCTGAAGAAAACTGTCTCGGAGTGCAACAGACAATAAGCTAAACAATGGCATCATCGTGGGCAGCAACAATGACGGGAGAAAACAGAGAGAAGAAGATGGAGAGGCGGAGAAGAGGAGGGGCTGAGGTTGGCCGAGGACATCCAGAGAAGCGCGGGCGGCAGGCGTCATCCCACGTCCAGGTGGGACGAGCAGCAGGGAGGGGGAGGGCCAGCACGGAGGGGAGAAGAGCCAGGGAGGAGGAGGGCCAGCACGGAGGGGAGAAGAGCCAGGGAGGAGGTGGGCCAGCACGGAGGGGAGAAGAGCCAGGGAGGAGGTGGGCCAGCACGGAGGGGAGAAGAGCCAGGGAACACGCATGGAGGAGGTGGGCAGGGGTGACAGCTGCACACAACACACAGGGTCTGAGACACGTCAGGTCTCCAGGGAGGGCCCTGAGTCCAGGGAGGGCCCTGAGTCCAGGGAGGGCCCTGAGTCCAGGGAGGGCCCTGAGTCCAGGGAGGGCCCTGAGTCCAGGGAGGGCCCTGAGTCCAGGGAGGGAAGTCCAGCACTGACCCCCGCTGACCTGCAGAGGGAGAGGAACCAGCTGCACACAGAACAACACAGTCATCCAGACGCGTCCCCTGGTGAATTTAACCTGCTCAAGTTACAGGTTAGGCTCCAACACCTCCGCAAAACAGGCCCATCCAACTGAAATACTCGTTATATATCGCAGTTATTCAGTTCAATGCATCACAGAAGAAGAGATGGAGATAGAAATCGACTATTGAGCAATCAAACTGGACACCTAGGGCAATGTACAGGGCCGACTGTAAAAAAATAAAATAAATGTCCAGTGTATACAGGTACCTTCATTTTCAAATGTATTTCCCCATATCGGTATCCACTCGTTGGATTCTTCCATACAGTATATTAAAGTTTGATAGACAGCATTGAATAAAACCTTAGAAAAGCCAACTAACTTTTTAAAAGATCCGATATAAGTCACCTTCTCGTCGTTGTGCAATGCAGATGTTCACCCAAAAGTAACACAAAGACGATGACCTTTCAACTGCTGAGCTCATGTGATTTCCTTTCAACTGCTGAGGTCAATTGCGGAGGTCCACCATTTTGGTCTGCTGCTAGGTCCTTCTGCAGCCCCCTGACACCAAACCAACACCTTCGACGTTCAGAACCCCTGCTGGTTTTGTCAGACCGTCGGCTTGGTGTGTTTCCACTTTTAACCCCTTCCCTCCTCATGATTCCACAACGTGTCATGATTGAATTACTCTGCAACCTTTAAAACATATAAATATGTAGCCTCCATAATTATTCGCGATGTACAGCTTACCTTGGTTTTAATTTAATCCAAACACCAGCATTTTGTTGCCTTTCATTAATTCATGAATAACATCCCTAATGATTAAATGCCTTCCAAATGAATTCCTCATCGTTCTTGTCTCCTGACAGACCCTCGTTAGAAGATTGATCACAGACAGATCAACACTGGTTGATTAATCGGCTGAACATGCATTCTTCAGTTGCATACAACTGGCTAATATCGACTAGGAACCTCGCACACGACAGGGATGAAAAACAGCCAAACCTGGCAACAACCATGAGCCGCCCAGGGGAGCGATTATGATTATTAGTTGGAATACTTATACTGATATATGCATGTATAAGGTTGGTTATGCTTAATTGAGTTTTCCCCGTTCAGCGCTCATGGTGCAGAGCTGCTGTAGTCACCCAGCTGAACAGGGGACTCACAGTGAGTCACTTCAGTCAACCCTGGAACGCTTAGCAGTCACATCAGGATGTGTCTCATGATGACAGCGAGACATATACGTTTGATTGCATACACATACCTCACACATGACATACACACTGCTAACACGCACACACAAGCATACACATACGCGCACGCACGCGCACACTTGCACACACACACGCACACACACACACCTCTCACTCTGAGGCAGAGTACGCATGTAAATAAGCTTAGAGCCATGGTATCACAGTCGATATGCCTGTGGTGTGCGTGCGTGTGTGTGTGTGCGTGCGTGTGTATATGTATGTGAGCGAAATGATACTCAGGTTATTCTGAAGCCAAATCCCACAGCAAGCAGCGTCTGTCGCCATTCAGCGCTAATCCAGGCAGATCCCTGACACGGTAAAAGACCTTTCCACCGCCCGCTGTCTCTGCGCCTCACACCGGCTAAACACGCTCCGAGAACCGGAATCTGGCCCGGGTCATAAACCATCATCCATCTAACCTCTCCCCTCCCCTCCACCCCACCCCCTTCCTCTCCCTCCCACTCCTCCTCCTCGTCCTCCTCTCCCGGGCTGATTCATGCCGCCGGAGGTGTCAATACCGGGGAGATGGAGTGAGTGAAGGAAGCACAGTGCGCCAGAGACAGTCCCAAATAGTCCCCGATAACATTTCATTTGTCACGCCGGGCCATAAAGCTTCAGTATGGCCCACTGGGGAGACGCGGGGGGGCGGGCTCGACCGTCCCAACGCCACGCCGCCCCCCATGAGCTTCTATCCAGGAGGGGCCACGCTTGTGGGCGATGCACTTAAACGCTTTTTTTTTTACAACCTCTGCTCTATTTGGGAGCGGCGGGTGTAACTGCATATTGGGCTCTTCATCTCACGGTTGTTTACGGCGTCAGACGGTTGTGGCGCGTTAGGCAGCGTGCGGTTCACCTGGTCGTTAACCGCGCCGGATCCATAAATCGAAGGAGGAAGCCGAGCGTCGGCTGGAGTAACGTGTGTCTAGCGAGAGCCGCAGGGAGTCGTTCTGAGCGGCGGAAAAACAATGTACTTCCACATTAGAAGTCATGTGTCTAAATTTAGTTTGGAGGTAAAGTATGTGTTGTTTTTCTAAATAAAATATAAACGTTTACCGTCACTTTTATCGTCTGGTTGTTTGTGAAATGTACAGTTAGATAACAAACATGACATGCATTGTATTAATCACCACCCCCCCCCCCCCCCCACTCCCTCTCTATATATATATATATCTGAAGTCTAAGGTTTCTGTACTATCAATCCCACCATTCCCTGTGGACGCCATTTTACTATTCAAAAGAATACAAACCAGCTCGATAATCCACATCTCTGGAGAGCTTTGCAGGACACATTGAAAAAAACAAACACATAAATAAGCCTACACACAAACAAACCTCAACCACATTAATTATGTATTCCTCAGTTAAAAGTCGTGCCTAAAGAGAGGTTGTGAAAACCAAAATATTCAGTTCTGTGTTTTCTCCTCCTCCAGGAGCCTCTCTTCGTAATGAGCCACCATGGTTTACAGCAGAGAAAAAAAACACACCAAAAAAACAGCCACCATTAAGCGCTGACAGCCGTCCTCAGCCCGAGAGACTCAGGCGGCGTGTGTGAGCAGCTCGCCACGGAGCACCCAAGGTAAGAACACAGTAGGTTTCGGGCTGAAGGCCGGAGACTGTGAACCGCCGCGTGAGGACAGATCGCAGCTCTAACCTGGAGCTCTCCCTGGCACATCAGAGGCTGCGCAGGTCCCTCTCTCCTCTGCATTTCAAAGTAGCGCTCATTAGCTCTCTAGAGGCGCTGCGCTGTCTAATGCCTGAATAATGTAATTGCTTAGTTTCCAAAGTTCACGTAAGGTGATCTCTCGCTCGCTGCCTGGTGCGTTCGTATGTACGGTCTGGTTTTATTTTCATATCGGTAGCTTATTTGCGTTAGTTTGTGGTTTCTTGGCATCGTTGTAAGGGTCAGCCTCAATCATTTGTTCAGAATGTCCATGTGGTGTTGATGTGAAGGGTTATACATACAGAGCTCGACAATGTGGTGGTTTATTAGGCAGTACCCAGAACATAGGCAGTACGGTGTAGGCCCAGAACATAGGCAGTACTGTGTAGGCCCAGAACATAGGCAGTACTGTGTAGACCCAGAATATAGGCAGTACTGTGTAGACCCAGAATATAGGCAGTACTGTGTAGACCCAGAACATAGGCAGTACGGTGTAGGCCCAGAACATAGGCAGTACTGTGTAGGCCCAGAACATAGGCAGTACTGTGTAGACCCAGAATATAGGCAGTACTGTGTAGACCCAGAACATAGGCAGTACTGTGTAGGCCCATAGGCCGTACGGTGTAGGCCCAGAACATAGGCAGTACGGTGTAGGCCCAGAACATAGGCAGTACGGTGTAGGCCCAGAACATAGGCAGTACTGTGTAGGCCCATAGGCCGTACGGTGTAGGTCCAGAACATAGGCAGTACAGTGTAGGCCCAGAACATAGGCAGTACGGTGTAGGCCCAGAACATAGGCCGTACGGTGTAGGCCCAGAACATAGGCAGTACGGTGTAGGCCCAGAACATAGGCAGTACGGTGTAGGCCCAGAACATAGGCCGTACGGTGTAGGCCCAGAACATAGGCAGTACGGTGTAGGCCCAGAACATAGGCCGTACGGTGTAGGCCCAGAACATAGGCCGTACGGTGTAGGCCCAGAACATAGGCAGTACGGTGTAGGCCCAGAACATAGGCAGTGCTGTGTAGGCCCAGAACATAGGCAGTACGGTGTAGGCCCAGAACGAGGCCATGCTGTTTACATCAGCGGGGTTCACCAGCTGCTCCTCCATACTGGACACGTTTACTTGACCTGATTAACCACAAGTGACTTGAACCTAAAGCAATGACCCAGGACCCTCCCTCCTTCAGAAGAGAGACCTGATGACCCCAGAACGACCCCCAACACACTCTGTTGTTGACATTTGAGATTTGACCATCACAGCATGTCCGCCACCCTGAGCAGGGGCTTGTTTACACTATTGTTGATTTTCTGGCAGGGTAAATGTTTGTCTGGCGGGGTAAATGTTTGTCTGGTGGGGTAAATGTTTGTCTGGTGGGGTAAATGTTTGTCTGGCGGGGTAAATGTTTGTCTGGTGGGGTAAATGTTTGTCTGGTGGGGTAAATGTTTGTCTGGCGGGGTAAATGTACACACAGTTTCCCTGTGCACAGAGCGCTCCCCTCGGCCTGCACAAGGCTGCAAACACACGCATCCCATATGCATGTCTGTCATTATGACAGGAAACATTCAAGAAAACATGTCTGGGGAAAAAAAAAAATGTTTAGTTTAGTTTAGACTAAACTAAAATTGTATTTTTGTTTTATGTTTTATTTTTTATTTTATATTTAAAAAAATGAAATAAATAAATATAACAATAATAATAATTATTATTATTATAATTATAAATATAGCTGCAAGCAGCAATAACGGGGCCAAGCGCAATGAACACATCAAAGCTAACAAGCGGAATACGCCCTAGCCACATTGGAGCTATGCATGTGAGCATCTATGTCACCTGACCAGGTGAATCAGGTTAAATTCATGCAACAGCATCATCATCATGATCATCATCATCATCATCATCACCATGATCATTATCATCATTATCATCATCATCAGCATCATCATACAACTGCAATCACATTCAATTCATCTGACGGCGTCAAGTGAGTGTCAGGTCCTTTTTAGCATCTCATTAATTCTATTTAGGGACGTATCTTTTAGGACTTATTTCTCTGTCTACATGCCACATGGTCATTCTCCAGGCCTTCCATCTGCCTGGAAGATCCACCTTTACCATCAAGTCTCTGGGGATTGCTTGATAATTCAGCTCACTATGAACAACACTCACAACTAGTTCCTCTCTAAACCTCACAGTTTCCAGAAGAATGGCCCCCGCCCTACACTTGGTGTAAGTAGGGTATGTAGTCTATGGATTACTGCGCTCTCCCAGGATGAAGTGTTTAGGCTAAAGGCTACAACCCTCTCCCTGGTTGAAGTGTGTAAGCTATAGACTACTCCTCTATTCCTAGGCTAAAGGTTACTGTCCTCTCCCTGGATGAAGTGGGCAGAATGTAGGCTACTACCCTCTTCATGGATGGAAGTGTGTAGGCTACTACTCCTTTTCCTGGGTGGAAGTATGTAGGCTATAGCTGATAATAGTTGTTGTGGGGGGTGTCAATTTTATCAATTTACTAGGATTTGCACTTAACGTCTTGAAATAGGCCTTGCCTACTAGGCTACTAATGACGTGTGGAATGTTTAAAACATCTTAAAGTTAAAATTTGGTCATTTGCATCCAATTTACCTGAATGATTACTTTCAAACAAAATGGAGTCCATATGCATTCATTTATAGTGATCTTGGTTATTTCAGAATGAAATTAGCTCTCATTAATATAAGAAGAGGCAACACACATTGGTATAAATGTAGCAATGAAAATACAATGAAAGCGCAATGGGGGTGCTTCTGCACAACAACGCTTATATCGACATCAAAATGGAATCTGATGATTTTGCGTCCAATTAGTAAGTTGTAGAGCATGCCATCAGCTACCCACACAAGCAAAACGAACCCCATCTGGCCACGGGGGGGCGCTACAGCAATCAATTGTGTTTCAGACACTTTTAAGCATTTTGGCTTGGTATAGCGCCACCCTGTGGCCAATCTGCTTCATATTTCTCCAATTACCTTAAGATATGCTCTGGTACCACCAGGTTTCAGAAAAATCGGCTTGGCGGCTGGTTGCCCATCAGCTTCATCTGTTTCCAGTAGCCATTAGACATGTCCTCGTATCACTGTGCCCAGTTTTGAAAAAATCGGCATGGCAGTTAGGCCTAAACTGCTCCCTAGTGCCCCATTTGGATTGATCGGGACAATAATGGAGTCTTAGCCTCAGGGTATATCTGGGGACATGCCTACAAAGTTTTGTGGTGTTCTGTCTAACCGTTCAGAAATTATACCCCTTCATGTGAAATGCCACACCCTGTGCAATATTAATCAGCTCATAGTTTCTGTTTTATTTAACTATTCAAAAATGTGCCAAGAGGGAACTTTAGATATTGGTCCCTAGATTCTGTCTACCAAGGTTCATGCAGATTGGTAAATTTTTCTAGGAGGAGATAGATTTTAAGGGTTTTTCAAAAAATTCAAAATGGTGGAAAATCTATATAAGCGGAAGTTATGGGTCCTTGAGGCAAATTTGTTCCTCATTCGCTATCGTGGAACCCGCTGGGACGTGGGACCTGCCGGAACGTGGAACCCGCTGGGACGTGGGACCCGCCGGGACGTGGGACCCGCCGGAACGTGGGACCCGCCGGAACGTGGGACCCGCCGGGACGTGGAACCCACCGGGACATGGGATCCGCCGGAACGTGGGATCCGCCGGGGCAGGCTCCCTCCACGGTTGGTTGTGCTGACTTGGCAGGGCCACGACTGGGAGGAATGGATGACAGGAGAGGGGGAGAAGAGAGAGAGAGAGAGAGAGAGGAGAAGGAGGGAGAGACTGAGAGAGAGAGGAGATAGAGAGGGAAAGAGCGAAAGGGAAGGAGGGAGAGAAAGGGAAAGAGAGAGAGAGGAAGGGAGAAGGAAGGAGAGAGAGAGGGAGTGGCAGAGAGAGATAGGGAGAGAGAAGGAAGGAGAGAGACAGAAATTGTGCCCAGATTAACGGAGAGGAGGGGTGGAGGAGAAAATGAATGGCGACTCGCGTCATTACTTTAAAACGCTCAGAAATTACCCCTCTGTAGTTTTAGTGGCATAGAACAGCCCGGAGTGAAGCTTCTATTGCCCCGGAGACCGCAGGGAATACTGTACATACTGTACAGTACGGGCCAACTCTGAGTGAACCCTGAGTTTGAGGTGAGACAGACCGCACACTGTTGTTCCAAACATCTTATCCTGTGACAGTCAGAGTCAGAGCTAGGCCCGAAAGCTTCAGAGCCACGTTCCGATTTATTACACACTAAAACGGGATTTACACTGTCTAGGAAAAATCTGTGTATGTGTGACAAACTTTTTCAGAAGGGGAAGGGGGGGGGGTGCTGATTTTTCTTTTACAGTACAGAAACGTGGTGGAAATATAAAGCTATTAGCCAGAACATATTTCCACCGTAAGCCTCTTAGAGCGCGGAGGTACAGCGAGGACAGTAGGCCTCTCCCAGAGCGTTAATCCAGCTCTGGAACGTAATCTCGCGTTAGGTGATCAAACACGCGGAGAACCTGCAAGTAGGAAATGTAAGGCTGCAAATCCATGGGAACAAATCTTATTAAGGGGGTAGAGAGAATGGGAGAGATTTAGAGAGAGAGAGAGAGAGAGAGAAAGAGAGAGAGATGAGAGAGAGAGAGAGCACTCTGACTCTCTTCATATTTACTGGGGCTCCAGAAAAGGTCTTTGAACGTCAGGTTGGTAGAGAAAGAGAAAGGTAAGCACATCAGAAATGCGGGTTTGGGTTTTTATAGACTTGGCTTCTCTCAAGAGCTCCAGTCAGTCTTTTAAAAGGACCAAACATCTCACTTCACAAATGAATTCTGATATGGAGAAATGCAATATGAAACACTGTAACTAAGTAAAATTATCATTTGAGCGTAGACAGGGTGGGTCTTGAGACTTTTCTTACTTGCAAAGTTGGGTGTGCAGAGTGAGATTAAAAAACAACAACAAAACATCACATAATTGGCTCAACTTTGCTTCTTCTACAGTATTAATATAATAATAATAATAATAATAATAATAACTCCCTCCATGATGTCAGGCATGACACAGAGAGAGCGAAGAGGCTGTCATCGCTCGCATAGTTAAAACGCAGTCCGGGGGAGGTAACAGTCTCTTCCGGTGACATCACTTCCTGTGAGGTGTTTGTGGGCGTGGCTCCACACGGAGAGCCGGAAGGGCCCTGTGGGGCCAAACAGTGTTTAACGTCCGGGGGAACAAGCTGAAACTGTACCACAAATACCAAGTGTCATGTTCGCTACATGTGTGTGTGTGTGTGTGTGTGTGTGTGTGTGTTGTGGAGGAGGGGGGGGGGTGGGGTAAAAGATCCCCAGTGTTGCTAAGATACCTAAATCACAGAGTGGAGGATGCATGTGAAGGCACTGTATTGATTGATTGATTTGTATTTATTTTTAAGACAGGGACAAGGTACAGTAGACATTTACCCTATAGAATAGGGAGAGATGCACTGTACAAGGTTATAGCTAAAACAGCTCATTTACACCCGCAGGCCCTGGGTAAATAAAGACTGCATGCTGATTGAAAGGAAGATATCTACACGAAGTTCACCCTAAAGTGTCTGCCCAGCATTTCCTCAAAACGAGACCAAAACAACAACAACCCAACAACCGCTACCCAACATGTACGGTGTAAAACGGCTTTGATTGTGTCGAGATTTTCCATGTCTCTCTAAATCTCTCTAGCACCCATCTTCACATTGATTCGCAATACAGTGAATAGTTCTGTTAAAGGATAATGTTTGTTTTTGACAACCCGGACCTTATTTACAGCATATTATAAGACGTTTGACTCACCGAGATAACTTTGGTGTAATTCGGAGGCCTGTAGAAGAAATGTAAAATCCATGAGCGAGCCAAGTATATCCATGTAATGGCGGCGGACGGGGCACTGAGAATGCAGCTTCTAAAAAATCTATTTTCTTCCGCAAAACGGTTGTTTTCATCAATCTGTTTTTATGAATCGCTAGTTGTGCTAACATAGAGCGAGGGCTTGTTGTGGTTTTCACATGCCTCTGTAATATGATCTTTAGAAACATCTTTAGAAACGAAATATAGCTTCCCCACTTGCTCCAGCACGCATGCGCACAGCGCGCAGACTGGCTATTCTCCGTCTGTAGGCTACACTCGCAGCTCACATTCTCTACGCTACGATCGGCTTCCATCATATTCTAAGTCATCTTCTATATCCTCAAAATCTGATAAATATTCAGCCATATTGCACACAATATTCCAGGCACCAACAAGCTGATCGAAAAACAAACATTCTCCTCGCTCGCGGCTTACTAATGCTAGCGCGATCGAAGAGAACCTGCCAACATTCAAAGAAAACTCACTTGAAAACACTCCACAGTGCTAATATAAGGATGTTCATCTCAATTTGTATGCCATCATCTCAACATTAGGAAGTCGAAAATGAGGCCTCAGTTCAGAAATAGCCAGGCGATCCCTTTAAAGGGCTGTGGGCGACAGGAACCGCGCCCCCCGACGCGCTGGGCTTCTGGGCCGGGTTGGCTCCACCTGTTTGGGCTGAGAGAAAGGTCTCCTGTCACTCAGGCTGAGAATGGCTGAGGGGACGGCGACGGCTGCCTCCGCTCCTCATTACCATATAAATGCTTTTGGCGGAAGGCTAAGAACACGGGTCAGTCTGGACACGGCAGCCCCAGCTGCAATGGAAATAACCACACACACACACACACACACACACGCACACACACACACACACACACACACACACACACACACACACACACACACACACACACACACACACACACACAGCGTCTCCATGCCTATTCCCTTGATCAATCCAGTCTGTTTCCCACTGGGCGCATGTGAGCGGGTGTCTATGTGAGTGCCCGCGTTTGTGTGTGTGTGTGTGTGTGAGTGTGTGAGTGCCCGTGTGTGCGTGTGTGTGTGTGTGTGTGTGTGTGAGTCTCATTTCACGGACGTTTCCCAGATCAACGCTGGCGCGGGGAGGGGGTGTGTAAGGGATAAGGGGGTGTGTAAGGGATGAGGGGGTGTGTAAGGGATGAGGGGGTGTGTAAGGGATGAGGGGGTGTGTAAGGGATGAGGGGGTGTGTTAGGGATGAGGGGGTGTGTAAGGGATGAGGGGGTGTGTAAGGGATGAGGGGGTGTGTAAGGGATGAGGGGGTGTGTAAGGGATGAGGGGGTGTGTTAGGGATGAGGGGGTGTGTAAGGGATGAGGAGGTGTGTAAGGGATGAGTGGGTGTGTTAGGGATAAGGAGGTGTGTAAGGGATGAGGGGGTGTGTAAGGGATGAGGGGGTGTGTAAGGGATGGGGGGGGTGTAAGGGATACGGGGGTGTGTAAGGGATGAGGGTGTGTGTAAGGGATGAGGGTGTGTGTAAGGGATGAGGGGGTGTGTAAGGGATGAGGAGGTGTGTAAGGGATATGGGGGTGTGTAAGGGATGAGGGTGTGTGTAAGGGATGAGGGTGTGTGTAAGGGATGAGGGGGTGTGTAAGGGATGAGGGGGTGTGTAAGGGATGAGGGGGTGTGTAAGGGATGAGGGGGTGTGTAAGGGATAAGGAAGTGTGTAAGGGATGAGGGGGTGTGTAAGGGATAAGGGTGTGTGTAAGGGATGAGTGGGTGTGTTAGGGATAAGGAGGTGTGTAAGGGATGAGGGGGTGTGTAAGGGATGAGGGGGTGTGTAAGGGATGGGGGGGGTGTAAGGGATACGGGGAGGGTGTGTGTAAGGGATGAGGGGGTGTGTAAGGGATGAGGAGGTGTGTAAGGGATATGGGGGTGTGTAAGGGATGAGGGTGTGTGTAAGGGATGAGGGGGTGTGTAAGGGATGAGGGGGTGTGTAAGAGATGAGGGGGTGTGTAAGGGATGAGGGTGTGTGTAAGGGATGAGGGGGTGTGTAAGGGATACGGGGGTGTGTAAGGGATGAGGGGGTGTGTAAGGGATGAGGAGGTGTGTAAGGGATGAGGAGGTGTGTAAGGGATGAGGGGGTGTGTAAGGGATGAGGAGGTGTGTAAGGGATGAGGAGGTGTGTAAGGGATGAGGGTGTGTGTAAGGGATGAGGGGGTGTGTAAGGGATGAGGGGGTGTGTAAGGGATAAGGAGGTGTGTAAGGGATGAGGAGGTGTGTAAGGGATGAGGGGGTGTGTAAGGGATAAGGGGGTGTGTAAGGGATGAGGGGGTGTGTAAGGGATGAGGGGGTGTGTAAGGGATGAGGGGGTGTGTAAGGGATAAGGGGGTGTGTAAGGGATGAGGGTGTGTGTAAGGGATGAGGAGGTGTGTAAGGGATGAGGGGGTGTGTTAGGGATGAGGGGGTGTGTAAGGGATGAGGGGGTGTGTAAGGGATAAGGAAGTGTGTAAGGGATGAGGGGGTGTGTAAGGGATGAGGAGGTGTGTAAGGGATAAGGAAGTGTGTAAGGGATGAGGGTGTGTGTAAGGGATAAGGAAGTGTGTAAGGGATGAGGGGGTGTGTAAGGGATGAGGGGGTGTGTAAGGGATGAGGGTGTGTGTAAGGGATAAGGAAGTGTGTAAGGGATGAGGGGGTGTGTAAGGGATGAGGGGGTGTTTAAGGGATGAGGGTGTGTGTAAGGGATACGGGGGTGTGTAAGGGATACGGGGGTGTGTAAGGGATGAGGGGGTGTGTAAGGGATGAGGGGGTGTGTAAGGGATGAGGGTGTGTGTAAGGGATGAGGGGGTGTGTAAGGGATGAGGAGGTGTGTAAGGGATGAGTGGGTGTGTTAGGGATAAGGAGGTGTGTAAGGGATGAGGGGGTGTGTAAGGGATGAGGGAGTGTGTAAGGGATACGGGGGTGTATAACGGAAAGATTAGCGAAAGCTCAGCACGATATGCACTCTAACTCCACGACTGTTAGGCTCCCGGCCCATGTAAAAGATACACACACACACATGCACACGCCCAAACACACGCACGCACACACACACACACACACACACACACACACACACACACACACACACACACACACACACACACACACACACACACAGGCACGTCATATTCATATGGACCAAAGGAGCAAAAAAAAACTCTAATCACACCTCTAACCCTCATTATCTGAGGTGTGGTATAACAAGATGGCCGACCGGAGCTAATTTCAAACTAATTTCAGAGCTATTTCACAGCTATGAAGCAGAATCCAGCAGTACGACCCTCATTCGGCCTCCTGTCATTGTATACATGAATGAATGCCACTATTGTCCCCTTTCTCTGCCTTCAAACACACGCCGAATGAAAAGAGAACACGCGGGAGAATGATGTGTTCAGTCCGCGGTGTGTGTGTGTGTGTGTGTGTGTGTGACGAGGTCCATTTTTGTACTACCTGTATGTGTTTTTCGCTGTGCTGTGACCGTTTGTTTACTCCCAACCCTGATGATTAGAGCTGGGCAAAGGGGGCGGCAACCATCGTCGGTGAGTGAGAGGACAATCAGGACTGAACCGGGAACACCTGTGTCTCACAGCCTGCTATAAAGAGCACACTGCCCCGGCAGAACGGGGGTTGTGTGGGGGACGGAAATCGGAGCGTGTGCTTGCCTGGAGGACTATCCCGGTGCTACGGCGGCGAAAGAGAAACGCGCACGTGAATTGACTGTCAGCTAACGTTACCTAGTCACCAGCTACAGCGCCGGAGCCGAGGAAGACTGCGGCGATCAGCGGGACCTGTGAGAGCGGTGGACCAGAGGGAGTTGCTGCAGACGTGAGCCGTCAGGGAACCGGAGCGAGAGAGTGCTGCTCGCTGGATAGCCTACCCCGATCAGCGGCCGGCCTGACTACGCCCCGATCCTGAACCAACCTGTGCTGGGGAGCGCGTCATACTACAGTGGAGTGTCGGTGTCCCGACATCCTCTCCGAAGTTAAGTAGGCTACTGTGCTCTGACCTGTTTAATTATTCGTATGGACATTAAGAACCGCCTTGCTATTTTAGTATTTTATAAGAGACATTTAGAAACAGCCCTGGCATTTTAGTAATAGCCTACATGGACATTGACTGGGCCTATTATTTTATATTTTGTGCGACTAAGTGTACCATACAGCCAGCCATTGACTTAAATCTTTGACTTTTTAATTGCCGCCTGGCTGGCCCGGCTATCTGTTTACCAAGTGGATATTGGATAATTTTGTGGATTAACCGAACACTCCTGGAAGACCCTGCCCTCTCAATTGGATTGCCGTAGTTGCTGTGATAGTTTTGTAGTGTTGGTTTGCCGTGGACACCCCCTAGTGGTTAAAGGACTCAGTGGTCCCCTTTTTTTCGTGTGAGAACTGACACTTGTTTCCAATCCGCAGTATACGTGGCAGGGTGGAGCTCCACCAACCAGCTCTCCCGGTCCAGGAGGCCGTCGGGAGAAATCCCCTAAGACTATCGATCCAAGTCACCCTGGGCGGTGAAAACCTCCTTGTGCACAGTCCTACAGTATTGTAAAATAAGAATAAAACTTAACTCTGTTCATACTTTGCAACTGTTTCAGAATCTGCATACTCTGTTCAACCCTGAGATAAAGAACTATAAAGCCTGGTAATAGTGGAGTGCTAATACTCCCAGAAAGTATTTAGCTGGCGTTGTCGGAACCACCTTTGGATAGTCCACCTTGGGACATCCTTTTTTGGCAGTTGTTGGCAGGACTCAGGCTTTGAACAGAGTACAGATTTGTAACATTGTGAATTCTGAACATGATGATGATGCCTGTATTCCCAGGTGCACCATGGGTGCCAAAATTCGGAGGAATAGACCAAACAGATTGGAAAAATTCAGAGGTATGGAAATACGAAGATTGGAAAGAGCAGCTAAAAGGGCTGGTTGGAATCGAGGGACAAACAGAGACTCAGAAAGTTAGTATGATTATGGGAGCACTGACTGGAGAGGCCAAAAGACAGATTAACATCCTAACTGCAGATGAGCGTAACACTGCAGCAAAGATTTTTACTGCTCTAGATGCCATTTATGCTGAAAAGTCTTCAGGTCCATTGCTCAGAGTACAATTCTATGGGTGCCGTCAAAGACCAGATGAACCTGTTAAGTCTTATGCCCTCAGGTTGAGAGAACTCCGCAGCCGGTTACAACGGCTTGATGAAGACGCAGCACCCACTGACGTACACATGAAAGAGCAGTTCATGCTTGGGCTGGAGGAGGGACCTCTGGCGCAGGCCATGAGGAGACATGCACGCCAGAACCCTGACGGAACCTTCAATGATCTCCAACGAGAAGCGTTCCTCCTGGACGAGGATGGACATGGACGTAAGTGGCCAGAGCTATCTTGTACAGCCATGGGGGGAACAAATAACGTGCGCTCTCACCCACAGAAAACCGACTGGAAAGCAGAAATCAAGCAGGAGATCCTTGCAGAGTTAAAGGATCAGCTGAAAGATTGGACACGTGACCTCCTAGAAGAGCTCCGGCCAAGAGGCCCACCTCAGCAGACTAACCACGCCACTTCGCGCCGCGCGCCTATGCGCCGCCAGGAAGTCCCTGCATCATCTAATAAATGGGCACCAGATGGTAGGCCGATCTGTAGGCGTTGTGACCAAGTAGGTCACATGGCCCGCTTCTGTGGAGACAGTCACACCCCCTCACATTTAAACTAGCATCCCCCACTTCTGAGGCTCGGGCGGTGGGGCTAGGACAAGAGGAGGAGGTACAAGGGCCATCGGTTATGTTAGTTGGGCAGTGCCCCCAGGTTGAGGTGGGAGTGGGTGTAGTCAAGTTGAAAGGGCTCTTAGACACAGGTTCCCAAATATCAATCATCAGTCATAGCCTTTTGAGCCAACACTTCCCAGAAAGCGAAGTTAGAGAACCCCCTGCTATGGTCAGAATAAAAGCGGCCAACAACCTCCATATCCCCTATCTAGGATATGTACAGCTAGATTTTGACATCGAGGGCCATCAGATCGGTCCGCGAGGGGTTTTTGTAGTAGAGGACAGATCAGCATCAGACCCCCTCATTATTGGTATGAACATCATACAGCCTTGCTGGGACGCTGTGTTCCGTAATTCGGAAGGGCCAGCCCGGTTGTTCTGTAAAAACCCCAAGTCCCAAAGTGCCTGGAACGCAGCATTTGCGACGTGTCGTAGGACTGGAGTGACGACAGATGATGGACACCATGGCTACGTCTGGGCAGCGCACCGCCACGGAGTGACTATCCCAGCCCGGAGTGAGGTGGTTGTCTGGGGACGGGCTGCAGCTGGCAGGCGGGACTATCATGGTCTGGTAGAAGCACTCCCTGAGCCAGGCGCCATTTCCGTGGCCCGGTCTGTAGCTGTGGTCAAGAATGGACGGGTCCCCGTCCGGATCCGCAACCTACACGACTTCCCTGTCTCCTTGGACCGCTACCAGAAGCTCGGTCAAGTGACTCAGGTCGATAGCCTGGATGTTTATGGTGTGCAGGATGTCTGCCTAGAACAGGAGGAGGAAGGTACAGTCAAGGTCAGTGTAGTGGATGTATGCATGGGGGAGGAGCCTGATCAAGCATTCCAGGTCCTTAAGCTGGCCGAGCGGCCGGACCTCACCCAAGATGAGCAGAGACAACTGGCTGCCCTGCTGCACAAATGGGAGAAGGCTTTCGCGGCCCACGAGGAAGATTTCGGAAGGACAGATGTGGTAAAACACTCTATCCCTACAGGCGAGGCACCGCCCATACGGGAACGCTTCCGACCATTACCCCCCTTGCTGTACCAGGATATGAGAACCCTGTTGGAAGGTATGTTGCAAAATGGTGTCATTACTGAAAGCTCCAGCCCATGGGCAGCACCCATAGTCATGGTAAAGAAGAAAGATGGCAGCTGGAGATTCTGTGTAGACTACAGAAAGTTGAACTCTGTTACACACAAAGATGCTTTCCCACTTCCCAGGATCGAGGAGACCCTGACCTCCATGACCCGCGCAGAATGGTTCTCCACGTTGGACCTGGCCAGCGGATACTGGCAAGTGGAGGTAGACCCGCAGGACCGTGAAAAAACTGCTTTTACCACCCCTGTAGGTCTGTACGAGTTTCAACGCATGCCATTTGGCCTCTGCAACGCGCCAGCCACTTTCCAACGCCTTATGCAACAATGCTTAAATGGCCAAATTACTGACTCCCTCCTAGTCTATTTAGATGACATTATTGTGTACTCCTCCGATTTTGCTACGCACTTAAAGCACTTAGAGGAGGTGTTTGAGCGTCTCTCGAAACATGGCTTGAAGCTACGCCCTGACAAATGCAAACTCTTCCATCGGCAGGTTAAATTCCTGGGGCATGTAGTCGACCGTGAAGGCGTGAAACCGGACCCCGAGAAGATAGCTGCTGTTGTCGATTGGCCAGCCCCTACCACTGCTAAGGAACTCAAGGCCTTCCTCGGCCTGGCCGGATATTACAGACGTTTCGTCCCTGGGTTTGCAAAAATTGCACGCCCCCTAAACTCACTCCTGGTAGGAGTGCCGAATGACAAGCGTCTGGGTTCTCATCGCATATCCTGGTCAGTAGAAGCTCAAACAGCATTTGATGCTCTAAAGAAAGTGCTAACAGAGGCCCCTATCCTAGCTTACGCAGACTTCTCACAGCCATTTACCCTCTACACAGACGCCAGTCACCATGGGCTGGGAGCAGTACTCGCCCAAGTGCAGGGGGGTAAAGAGAGGGTGGTTGCCTATGCGAGCCGCAGTTTGCATCCTACAGAGCAGAATGACGCCAACTATAGCTCCTTCAAGCTTGAACTCCTCGCACTAAAGTGGGCAGTTACCGAAAAGTTCAAAGATTATTTGACTGGTGCCAAGTTTGTTGTTTACACCGATAATAATCCTGTGGCCCATTTGCAGACGGCGAAACTGGGTGCAGTGGAACAACGCTGGGCAGCCCAACTGGCATCCTTTGACTTTGAGGTGAAATATCGTGCTGGCAGAGAAAATGTGAATGCGGATGCTTTGTCGCGATTCCCCACACCTAAACACCCCCCACAGCAACTCAGTCCTAGAGACGTAACCGCATCAGCTGTGGTGACCCACCAGGATGGCGCCCCAGAAGGCCGCATCGACTGGGAACAGGAACAAGTAGCTGACCCTGAGATCCGCACTGTGAGAAGGTATGTGGAACAAGGGCATTGCCCTACGGGCCGACAACAGGAGATACACACCACTGGGACAGCAAGGTTGTTGAAACAATTCAGGCGGCTCAGCCTACGGGATGGGGTTTTGTGTCGCCGATTCACTGACCCTAACACCTCAGAGCAATTGTTTCAGGTTGTGTGTCCAGGCCCCCGGCGTCAGATGGTATGGGAACAACACCACAAGTCTGCGGCACATGCTGGAGCGGGAAGGACGCTGCTGACGCTGAGGCGCCGGTTCTTCTGGGTAGGCATGGAGACACAGGTGCGCCAATTCCAAGCAGAGTGTGTTACATGCAGTTTGCAACGTGACAAGGTAGAACCACGAGCCCCCTTGAACCCAGTAACCGTTACCTTCCCCCTTGAGGTAGTCGCTCTTGACTTTCTAACACTCGGTCGACCAAACGACTACTATCAAAACATACTAGTGATGACTGATATGTTTACGCGTTACACATGGGCCGTAGCTACCCGCGATCAGACAGCCAGGACCACTGTACGAGCAATCTATTCTGAGATCGTGCGGCACTTTGGGTGCCCCGTCCGTTTTCATTCAGACCAGGGCCCCAATTTCGAGTCTGACTTGATGCAGCAGCTATGCGAGATGTATGGAGTCACTAAGAGCAGGACAACACCTTACCACCCTGCCGGGAATGGGCGTGTCGAACGCATGAACCAAACACTCCTTAACATGCTCCGTACCATGGGGGCCGAGAAACAGAGCCGCTGGCCAGAGTATTTATCCGAACTCCTACAGGCCTACAATAACACCGTACACAGTGCCACCGGCTTCGCGCCATCCTATCTGCTGCAGGGCCGACACCTCAGGCTCCCAGTAGATGTTGTGCTAGGGGTAGAACGGGAACAGCCAAGCAAGGGACTGACTGACTGGGTCGGAGACCATCACAGGAAGCTGACATATGCGTATGAGCTAGCACGTGGTAGGATGGACAAGGCGGCCGAGCGGAGTAAGAGCCGCTACGACCAAAGAGCCAACGCGACTCCATTGTTAGCTGGGGAACGGGTGTGGGTGCGTGACCGGGGCCGACGAGGGTTGGGAAAGCTACATGGGGTATGGGACCCCGAGCCCTATCGTGTCGTCGAAGCCAAGGGAAACACGGGCGTAGTGTACAAAGTACAGCCGGAGAGGGGTGGGAGGGAGAAAGTCCTCCACCGGAATGCCCTGAAACTGTGCACGGTTCCCCCCTCGCAGAGGCCACCAGTGACTCTGCCAGAGAACCCTGTGAGACCTGCGAGCCCTACGCTCTTATATATCCCCGTCCCTGTCCGACATGTACCCGCGCCTGACGCCAACCCTGACGCGGCCGCCGAGCCAAGGCGCGCAGTCCCTGTCCCTGTCCGACATGTACCCGCCAATGACTACAACCCTGACGCAGCCGCTGAGCCAAGGCGCTCAACCCGGCCAAATATAGGCATCCCACCACCCCGCTATAGACTCTGAATGGCAGAGACTGCCAACATTTCACAATGGGGAGATGTGACGAGGTCCATTTTTGTACTACCTGTATGTGTTTTTCGCTGTGCTGTGACCGTTTGTTTACTCCCAACCCTGATGATTAGAGCTGGGCAAAGGGGGCGGCAACCATCGTCGGTGAGTGAGAGGACAATCAGGACTGAACCGGGAACACCTGTGTCTCACAGCCTGCTATAAAGAGCACACTGCCCCGGCAGAACGGGGGTTGTGTGGGGGACGGAAATCGGAGCGTGTGCTTGCCTGGAGGACTATCCCGGTGCTACGGCGGCGAAAGAGAAACGCGCACGTGAATTGACTGTCAGCTAACGTTACCTAGTCACCAGCTACAGCGCCGGAGCCGAGGAAGACTGCGGCGATCAGCGGGACCTGTGAGAGCGGTGGACCAGAGGGAGTTGCTGCAGACGTGAGCCGTCAGGGAACCGGAGCGAGAGAGTGCTGCTCGCTGGATAGCCTACCCCGATCAGCGGCCGGCCTGACTACGCCCCGATCCTGAACCAACCTGTGCTGGGGAGCGCGTCATACTACAGTGGAGTGTCGGTGTCCCGACATCCTCTCCGAAGTTAAGTAGGCTACTGTGCTCTGACCTGTTTAATTATTCGTATGGACATTAAGAACCGCCTTGCTATTTTAGTATTTTATAAGAGACATTTAGAAACAGCCCTGGCATTTTAGTAATAGCCTACATGGACATTGACTGGGCCTATTATTTTATATTTTGTGCGACTAAGTGTACCATACAGCCAGCCATTGACTTAAATCTTTGACTTTTTAATTGCCGCCTGGCTGGCCCGGCTATCTGTTTACCAAGTGGATATTGGATAATTTTGTGGATTAACCGAACACTCCTGGAAGACCCTGCCCTCTCAATTGGATTGCCGTAGTTGCTGTGATAGTTTTGTAGTGTTGGTTTGCCGTGGACACCCCCTAGTGGTTAAAGGACTCAGTGGTCCCCTTTTTTTCGTGTGAGAACTGACACTTGTTTCCAATCCGCAGTATACGTGGCAGGGTGGAGCTCCACCAACCAGCTCTCCCGGTCCAGGAGGCCGTCGGGAGAAATCCCCTAAGACTATCGATCCAAGTCACCCTGGGCGGTGAAAACCTCCTTGTGCACAGTCCTACAGTATTGTAAAATAAGAATAAAACTTAACTCTGTTCATACTTTGCAACTGTTTCAGAATCTGCATACTCTGTTCAACCCTGAGATAAAGAACTATAAAGCCTGGTAATAGTGGAGTGCTAATACTCCCAGAAAGTATTTAGCTGGCGTTGTCGGAACCACCTTTGGATAGTCCACCTTGGGACATGTGTGTGTGTGTGTGTGTCGTCCTTCTCCTCCACGCTGGCCTGGAGGCCACATGTCTGACAGGGCTCAGCGTTCGGACACAAAACACGGGGGCTGTTTTTCAGCAGCTACTATCCACGCATAATTGGTTAGTATGGCTGATTTGAGGAACAGACAAAACAGACACGCATGCACGTCTACGGGCAGACACACACACACACACACACACACACACACACACACACACACACACACACTCTCTCTCTCTCTCTCTGAAATACTGAGAAACCCTGACCCTCCAACCCCATCCCCAAAGCCTTGTCCAACCCGCCCCCTCACTCTCACCCCCCACCCCCAATCCCAGCATGCATCAGTAAGACCGAACAGGACTGCAGGTCGTCTTGCCCCCCCCCTTCTCGGATGTGCGGCGCCCCCCGAATGCCTGGCCTCCTAATCCAATCAGGGACACTTGACCGGCGGAGCTAATTAGCGGCGGAGATGGCGTTCCCTTCCTGGGACCGGCACCAGGGCGTACATCTGGAGGAACAACGCCCGGCCTACATCGCTCCTCCCCGACTATGGGAGCGCCAGCGCTAAGCCAATTAACCCACTCACAGAGGACTGCACCACGGCGTGCGGGAACACTATTAAGCGGGGGGGTGTGGGGGGGGGGGTCCTCCCCCAGGACATTTAGAATCTCCGACGGGAGTGAATTTTTATGCATGGATTTGCATAGCCGCGCAAACATATTTTGAACAGCGGTTGCTGAGAAAAAAGGCTGTGACTGCTGTGCTGGCCTACGCTGTCACGATGGCACCAATTAAGGGTACAGCACAGCGGCAGAGCCATGGATGGAACGTAGCCTAGATCACAAGACAAAACAAAAGTCTTAGACAAATGGCCGCCCAACGGCAGCATATGAAGCCCAATCTCCAAAGACGATGCCTGCTGCATACGTGGCACCAAAAACAGAACAGTCTCACCTGCTGCCTGCATCAGATAACTCCAACAGTAGTCTTTCTCTCTGGGTTGGCACCGATAAAGGCCCCATTTAGGCATCAATGTCAAGATTATCCACAATATTACCATGAGCATGCATGAGAGGTGTCAGTCTTTTTCTCTGTTGTGCTTAATGTAGGCCTATCCACGCCAGCGCAGAGTAGCAGGGTGTTGCAACTTGTGAATGTTCTTTTTGGCGCTGGGTGCTGGCAGCAGTGAAATGAATCAGACTGATGGGACTGATGATGAAGTCGAGCGTTTAGGCTACAGTCCCAAAGACTGGGCACTGGCTTGCGTTGTATTAGTACAGATATTGAGGCCTAGTTTCATGTAGGCTTTGGGTGATGCGGAGAACCAAGCAAAAACATGTGTTTTTATTCCATCTTCAAGTCTTTATTGGTTCTGCCCAGCGACCGCTGGCGGAGGATATATTTTCAGTCGTGTGTTATTTTGTTTGTTTGTTTGTTTGTTTGTTTGTTTAGGATTATAGCAGGATTATACAACAACTACCAGATAAGCAATGCGTCGTCCCGGGTTACCTTCCGGGTCCAGCTATCAACTGTTTTGTGCTGTTTACGCTCAATATTGTCTTATGTTTCTATGCATGTAAAACAAAATCATATCTGATTCATGAAAAACAAATCAGATAAACACTGTATCAGGAAAAGTTATATTTTCTTAGCCTGGATCCTGTGGTATTAGCGTACATATAAATCATAATCTACCTGCACATCTGGGCTGAGGTTTTGACCATTGAGTGTCAGATTTCACTAACTATGTGTTCTTTTTAATTTGAGTGTTGAAGCAAACAAAATTATTTATTATTATTATTTATTATTATTATTTATTATTGTCCGTCACATAGCAGGATTATGCAAAAAACTACCAGAATGATTTTCACGAAACTCAATGGAGGGATGTAGCATTTAGTAAACTTAGAACCCATCCAAGAGATATGGACACTGGGCTAGTGCCCCTCTACCCCTCCCAGAGGCATGGACACTGGGCTAGTGCCCTTCTACCCCTCCCAGAGACATGGACACAGGACTAGTGCCCCTCTACCCCTCCCAGAGACATGGACACTGGGCTAGTGCCCCTCTACCCCTCTCAGACGCATGGACACTGGGCTAGTGCCCTTCTACCCCTCCCAGAGACATGGACACTGGGCTAGTGCCCCTCTACCCCTCCCAGAGGCATGGACACTGGGCTAGTGCCCTTCTACCCCTCCCAGAGACATGGACACTGGGCTAGTGCCCCTCTACCCCTCCCAGAGGCATGGACACTGGGCTAGTGCCCCTCTACCCCTCCCAGAGACATGGACACTGGGCTAGTGCCCCTCTACCCCTCCCAGAGACATGGACACTGGGCTAGTGCCCCTCTACCCCTCCCAGAGGCATGGACACTGGGCTAGTGCCCTTCTACCCCTCCCAGAGGCATGGACACTGGGCTAGTGCCCTTCTACCCCTCCCAGAGGCATGGACACTGGGCTAGTGCCCCTCTACCCGTCCTAGAGGCATGGACACTGGGCTAGTGCCCCTCTACCCCTCCCAGAGGCATGGACACTGAACTAGTGCCCTTCTACCCCTCCCAGAGGCATGGACACAGGACTAGTGCCCTTCTACCCCTCCCAGAGACATGGACACTGGGCTAGTGCCCCTCTACCCGTCCTAGAGGCATGGACACTGGGCTAGTGCCCTTCTACCCCTCCCAGAGACATGGACACTGGGCTAGTGCCCTTCTACCCCTCCCAGAGACATGGACACTGGGCTAGTGCCCCTCTACCTCTCCCAGAGGCATGGACACTGGGCTAGTGCCCCTCTACCCCTCCCAGAGACATGGACACTGGGCTAGTGCCCTTCTACCCCTCCCAGAGGCATGGACACTGGGCTAGTGCCCTTCTACCCCTCCCAGAGGCATGGACACTGGGCTAGTGCCCCTCTACCCGTCCTAGAGGTTGGGTTGGACCCTGAGGCCGGCCTCTCTCATGGTCAACCCATGGTTGAGCACATGGTCGAGGATTGTCGCCCGAATTTCATCGGAGATGGCGGTTCCTCTTTGTCTTCCTCCCCCTCCTTGGCCTCCTCTCCCGCCATCTTGTCCGCCTACTTGTCCTCCTCCTCCTGCTCCTCTTCCAACTCCTTGTCCTCCTCTTCCTCCCCCTCCTTGGCCTCCTCTCCCCCCATCTTGTCTGCCTCCTCTTCCTTGGCCCCTCGTTGGGCCAAATAACTATACAGCTCTCTGTTCTCTCGTCATGGTTGAAATATGTCCTGGGTCCACCCCTCCCCCCCTCCTCCCCCCCCCTCCCGCACGCAACCCACCTCAACCCTGTCTGAATTGCACTCACTGAACAGCATGAAATTCACTTGACTGTTGTTATTGAGGTTCTGGGGGTCTGTCCTGGGGGGCTGTCCTGGTGTTCTGCGGTGCTGGTGTTCTCCGCGGGGGGTGGGGGGGGGGCGTGTTCGCAGAGCTCTGTCAGGGGGGAGGCCCGGAGCCTCGACCTGGTGGCTAAAACATAAAGTTGACACTAATAAATGAAGTCCATCGGAGACAAAGTATTGCCAGTTGGAATGACGATGTGGATACGGCGCGGAGGATGGAGGATAGAGTGCAGTGAGTGTGAAGCGCTAAAGCAAGTGACCCTCATGGCCTCAGGAGGGGAGAGCGTCTGTTGTGTGTGTTCCTTCTCTCCTCATGCCGATAGTTTGGGTTTCCAGGGTAGCACTCTCAATCTGCGAGCAAAATATGCGAACGGGTGCACGCAAACACAAACATACACACACACACACACACACACACAAACGAGTCCGTGCACATACACACACACACACACATAAACGATCTGGTGCACATACACACACACACAAATGAGCTGGTGCACATACACACGCACACACACACACACACGAGCCAGTGCACACGCACACACACACTTCATTACCATCCCATTCTCTCAGACTGTGAGAGCGGTATCTTTCCACCCCCCATCCGAAGTGCTGCTACCCAGTGAGGCGGCATAACAGGATTGTGGTTGGATAGCGCTTTATTAGCGGGTGTGAAAGGACCGGCCGGGAGCCTCAGCCGAGGCCCAGCAGGACGGACGCGCCACTTGACTGTATCGCTGGTGACATATGGGCTTTAGCCGGCCCTCTGCTCTTTATACGTGTCCGACATGGGCCGCCTACACCACGGGACTACTTAAACACACTCCTTTGTTTACAGGGTTTGTGTGTGTGTGTGTGTGTGTGTGTGTGTGTGTGTGTGTGTCTGACACCGTCCATACCATTCTAATAATCAGCATCCTCTGTGTATGTGCCTATAAGAGCTGTGTGTGTGTGTGTGTGTGTGTGTGTGTGTGTGTGTGTGTGTGTGTGTATGGGCCTTTCATGAGAAGAGTCCCAGCATATCCATACAAGGCCAGCTGACCGCCATGTGTGGACTAGGGAAAGTGGTCTCTCTCTCTCTCTCCCTCTCTCTCTCTCTCTTTCTCTCTCTCTCTCTCTCTCCCTCTCTCTCCCTCTCTTTCAATTAAATTCTAAGTGGTTCATTAAAATGAGAAATGCAGGGTTTTTATATTCGTACAAGTTTTAGTGTCTCACTAAAATTAGTGAGAGAGGGACAGAGAGAGAGAGAGAAAGAGAGAGAGAGAGAGAGAGAGAGAGAGAGAGAAAGAGAGACCTCATGGCCAAGACCTATGAGGAGAGAGCCCAGGGAAGAACGGACAGAGGGAGGAGAGGAGATGAGGGAGGAGTGAGAGGAGTGAGAGGAGTGAGAGGGAGGAGAGGAGTGAGAGGAGTGAGAGGAGTGAGAGGAGTGAGAGGAGATGAGAGGAGATGAGAGGAGTGAGAGGAGTGAGAGGAGATGAGAGGAGTGAGAGGAGTGAGAGGAGTGAGAGGAGTGAGATGAGTGAGAGGAGTGAGAGGAGAGGAGAGGAGTGAGAGGAGATGAGAGGAGTGAGAGGAGTGAGAGGAGTGAGAGGAGTGAGAGGAGTGAGGAAGAGCAGCAGAAGAGAAGCAGAGACAGAACGATGGTCTAGATGTCCTATTAAACCCAACCAACCATCAGCATGTGTCTTTAAAGTGTCGCCTTCCATTGCACACATGTTGGTGTGTCTATATGTATAACCAATAAACCATGTTCATGTATAGATAGATAGATAGATAGATAGATAGTGTAATAGCCGAGTTATCCAAGGAACACGCAGAGACCAATAAGGCGAGTTGACTGTTTACTTCCACAGGAGTAGAGCACACCAAACAATTGACTGTGGCACCACCAACATGGCTGCTCAGAGAGACCCCTATGAAACAGGAAGCACCTATATATAGTGTACAGATGAACCCTAGTGTCTCCATCTAGTGGACAGGTAAATACATTACAAGTCAAACCAGCCAGGATATTACACCCTTCCCCCCCTGATAAAGACAGTCTGAAAACAGCATTGAACAGAACCCTGAGAACAAAGTCCAACATATCCTACGGTCTAAAGTAATCTGGCGGTCGGGTCTCCCTGGTAGACCTCCTCAGTGCTGGTGGAGTGGACAAAGTCACAGGGGAGGTCGGCAGGGAAGGCTGGGACACATCTCTGTTGACCCCCAGCTCAGGTAGGCCGTACCCCACTACAGAGGGAACTGGGAGGGGCTCTGTTATGTCCATTTCAGGGACGGCAGACAGACACCGAGCCCGGGGAAGTTCCCTGGGAGTGTCTAGGCATGAGCCCCCTTCCACGTTGGTAGGTGATGGGGAAACTGGACGATGCCGTACGTGGTCCACATGTCGTCTGACCCGCTGACCACTACCCAGCAGCACTGTGCATGACACCGGACCAGTCACGCACTCTACAGTGCCGGGTATCCAGGTGGGCCCAGAACTGAAGTTCTTGGTGTAGACTGGAGCCCCCTCCTGGAGACTCCTTGCTCTGGCGTGCTGATCGTGCTGTTCCTTCTGCTTCAGCTGTTTGTGTTGCACCCGCGACTGAAGATCTGGGTGCAGAAGATCCAGAGTTGACCGCAGTTTCCTGCCAAGCAGCAGCTCTGCAGGAGATTTGCCGGTGGTGGACTGAGGCGTAATCCTGTAACTGAACAAGGCACGTGACAGCTTTGTCTCAACCGACCCCCCTGCACTCTTCTTCAAGAGGGCCTTCAGTGTCTGCACCCCCCTCTCAGCCAGGCCGTTGGAAGCTGGATGCCAGGGGGCGGTGGTGACATGCTGGATACCATTCCGCACCATGAATTCCTGAAAGTCTCTACTAGTAAAGCAAGTCCCGTTGTCAGAGACCAGCATCTCTGGTAATCCAAACCGGCCGAAGCTGTTCCTCAGGCATTCAATGGTGGCCGCTGTAGTTGATGAGTGGAGAGGGTAGGCCTCCATCCACTTGGAGTGAGCATCCATAATGACCAGAAACATGCGTCCCATGAATGGACCTGCATAGTCCACATGTAGCCTCCTCCATGGCTTGTCTGGCCACTCCCAGGGGTGCAAGGGGGCCTGCATCGGCATCTTCCGGTTCACTTGACAGGTGTCACAGCCGTTCACCACCCCCTCAACCTCAGCATCCAGCTGTGGCCACCAGACGTAGCTTCGCGCCAGGCCCTTCATCCGGGTGATTCCTGGGTGAGACTGGTGCAGTTGTTGCAACACCGCTGGACGTCCCTTCAGAGGGATGACCACCCGGGCCCCCCAGAGGACACACCCCCCTTGGATGCTGAGCTCGTTCTGTCTCTGGTAATAGGGAGCAAAACAGGGATTAATAACCCCTTTAGGCCAGCCCCTCTCAACATACTCACGCACCCGGGCCAAAACAGGGTCTCGGCTGGTCCACCTCTCCACTTGTCTGTCCGTAACTAGAGGTGCCTCCAGGTGATCGAGCATCATCACTCTGCCCTCATCTTCCGGGTCCATCACTCCATCATCCTCCTTTCTTGGCAGCGGCAGGCGGCTCAAAGCGTCAGCATTTCCATGATCCTTTCCTGTTTTGTAAACCATCACATAGTCATAGGCCCCCAAGGTCACAGCCCACCTCTGAACTCGGGGTGAAACCATCTGAGGGACCATTTTAGCTTCACTAAACAGGCTGAGGAGAGGCTTATGGTCTGTAACTATGGTAAATCTACGGCCATACACATAGTTGTGAAACTTCTTCACTCCAAACATCACTGCCAGACCCTCCTTATCCAGCTGTGAATAGTTCCTCTCTGCAGCAGTTAATGTGCGGGATACAAACCCAACAGGTCTCTCCGACCCATCAGGCATCCGATGGGACAACACTGCCCCCACTCCATAGGGAGAGGCATCACAAGCCAGTATCGCCTCCTTCTTCGTGTCATAGTGCACCAGGACCTGTGATGACTGTAGAAGAGATTTAGAGTGATCAAAAGCCCCTTGCTGTGCGGCCCCCCAATCCCAGCGAACATCTTTCCTGAGTAGTGAATGGAGAGGATCCAGAAGGGAAGATAGGTTAGGTAGGAATCGATGATAATAATTCAGCAGTCCTAGATAGCCTTTTAGCTCTGACACAGTCTTAGGTGTGGGTGCATCCTTAACAGCTGCCACCTTCTCAGAAACTGGACGGAGCCCATTCCTGTCAATCATGTGCCCCAGATACATCACTTCATCCTTCAGGAAGGTGCACTTCTGCCGCTTAAGGCGTAGGCCATGGTCCTCCAGACGCTGCAGGACCTCCTCCAGGGTTTTCAGATGCTCCGCCTCTGTTGGACCACTCAAAAGAATATCATCCAAAAACACACAACAGTGAGGGATCCCTCGGAGGATCCCCTCCATAATCCTCTGGAAAATAGCAGGACTGGATGAAACACCAAAAGGCAGTCGGTTATAGGTATACAACCCTCGTTGTGTGTTTATAGTAACATATGGCTTTGAGACCTCCTCCAAAACCACTTGTAAATAAGCATGGCTCATGTCAAGCTTAGAGAACTTGTCTCCTCCAGATAGCTGAGCAAACAGATCCTCTACTCTTGGAATGGGATATTGCTCTACACTGGAAGCCTGATTGACAGTTACCTTGTAGTCCCCACAGATGCGGACCCCCCCACAGGGCTTGAGTATGGGTACTATGGGGGCAGCCCATTCTGAATGAGTCACTGGCTCAATGATCTTAGCTTCCAGGAGCCTATCCAGCTCAGCCTCCACTAAAGGTTTAACCGCATATGGGACCGACCTGGGTTTGAAGAACTTCGGTTTGGCTTCAGGATCCACATGTATAGCTGCTTTGACGCCCTTCAGAGTCCCCAGCTCATCTTTGAACACCGCTTCATGCTTCATAAGGACCTGCTCCAGCCTGCCGTAGTTCATAGTCTCCACCCGGTGGACGGTGTGCACCTCCATGGCCAATTCCTGGAGCCAACTCCGTCCTAGTAGATTTGGGCCTGAGCCAGCCACTACGATCACAGGCAACACTTTAGAGACAGTCTTGTGGGTCACAGTGACTCGGGCCATGCCTTTAACCCTAAGCTTCTCCCCGGTGTATGTCTTCAGCTTAATCGGGCATCTCTCCAAATTGGGCATAACGGCTAGGTCCCTCAGCGTAACATACTGCTTTTGACTAAGAACCGTAACACTACAGCCTGTGTCAACTTCAAAATGGACCTTGGTGCTGTTGATCATCACAGATTGTTGAATAGGGGGCACTTTGTGATTACGCTGTCCTACCAGGCATAGAGTGTGCATTGCATACATATCCTGCTCTGACTCAGAGTCACTACTCTCCCCCTCCTGTAACAAATGAGCCCTGCGGGACTTCCCCCTAGCTGTCTTCGGCACGTGGGACCCCCGTGGACCTGACTGACTCTGGGCGGGTTTTCCCTTGGACCGACACGCCCGCATGATATGGCCTCTCTTACCACAACCATGACATGTCTCTGTAGCGAACCTGCAGTCAGCCGGGTTGTGGTGCCCCCTGCACCTGAAGCACAGCTGGTCCGGAGATGGCGAGACTGTGGATCTCCGCTCAGACACCTGGTAAACCGCCTCCCCAGGTTTGCTCCGCCCCGCCGCTCCAGCCTCATCTCTCCACAGGGCCTGTATATCCTTAACATCTTTATTAGCCGTTTCCATAGACTGTGAAATTTCCCAGGCCTTCTCAAAGGTTAGATCCCCATGTGACAGAAGCCTCCTCTGAATACTGTCATCATTCACCCCACACACCAAACGGTCCCTCAACATCTGTAACAGAGACTCTCCATAATTACAGTCACGTGCAAGCTTCCTAAGTTCAGCCACATATTCAGCAATCGATTCCTCCGGACGTCGAGTTCTTGTATTGAACTTGAACCTTTGCACGATCTCACTAGGTTTGGGGTTGAAATGGGCCCGCAATGTCTCGACTAATTGAGGGTAGGTCTTTTCCCCAGGTGTAGCAGGGCTCACCAAACTCCTCAACAAACTGTATGTAGCTGGGCCACAACAACTGAGCAAAATAGCCTTTGTCTTACCAGCATCAGTGATATCATTAGCCACGAAAAAAAAATCCAAAACCTCACAGTACTCCTCCCAAGTTTGGGACTGGCTGTCAAATGGGCCCACAGTTCCTACTGTGCCCATACTGGCTCCTTTCCTCCTCCACCTCCAGTTGATCCCCGTCGCCAATGTAATAGCCGAGTTATCCAAGGAACACGCAGAGACCAATAAGGCGAGTTGACTGTTTACTTCCACAGGAGTAGAGCACACCAAACAATTGACTGTGGCACCACCAACATGGCTGCTCAGAGAGACCCCTATGAAACAGGAAGCACCTATATATAGTGTACAGATGAACCCTAGTGTCTCCATCTAGTGGACAGGTAAATACATTACAAGTCAAACCAGCCAGGATATTACAGATAGATAGATAGATAGATAGATAGATAGATAGATGGATAGATAGATAGATAGATAGATAGATAGATAGATAGATAGATAGATAGATAGATA